>NW_004444044.1:8435149-8443405 GCF_000243295.1 Trichechus manatus latirostris
AGAAAAAAATACGTTTAAGTAGAGAATACCTTTCTGTGTATGACACACTACCCCAAAACCTCACAGAAACACATGCATATGATTTTGTACATATTCGTCAAAACTAAAACAAAAAATAAATTTTAAAATTAAAAACTATTGGAGTAAATCAAAAATCAAAAGAAAAAATGAGCAGGAAATAAATGTGCTCAAAGAATAATTTTAAAAATACTTTTGTTAGAAATTTCTTAAAATAGAAGAGGTGTTCAACATAATACATATACTAGCAAGACTCCAAATCAGGAATCAACACAGGATCTAGTTAAACTAGACAATGAATGCATGAAAAAGTACTTAACTAACTTCACCAGTAATCGGGGAAAACAACTGTGAGTTGTTTTGTTTTTTTTTAACCCATCAGTCTGGCATAATTTTGAATACGTGTAATGTATACTACAGACAAGAAGAACTAATTGATACTGTATAATCAATACTTCAGTAAACATTGTAATTGCCTAGAGTTTGGATAAAGGCTATCACAAAATACTAGAAAGTAATAAGCAAACATAGCAGTTGGAAATGAGAGAGAAAAGAGAGAGAAAACAAGTACAAATATATTGCATGATAAATGAGTCTACATACAATTTGTGTTAGTTTCCTAAGGCTGCATAACAAATTATCACAAACTAGGAAGCTTAAAACAGAAATTTACTCTCTTACCGTTCCTTGAAGTTCAAAACCAAGGTGTCAGCAAGGCCACACTTCCTTTGAAGGCTCTAGGGAAGACTCTATCCTTGCCTCTTTTATAGTTTCTGGTGGTTGCCAGCAATCCTTTGCATTCCTTGACTGGTAGTCTGTCAGACAAATTTCTGCCTCCATCTTCACATGATTGTCTTCCCACCATGTACATCTTTGTGTCTCTGTGTCCAGATTTTCCTTCTCTTATAAGGACAACAGTGACTACATTAAATTTTATCCGCACTTTGGGGTCCTGGAAAACAGAGAAGTTTAAGAAATCCCCCTTCCTTTGTGTTCCTGAAAATGGCTTACTGCAAAGAATCACCCTTCCCCATAGGACTTAGGTAAGACTTATAGATACCCCCTTGTTTACCTATGAGAAAGCTAGAATGCAGATCCTTCAATTTCCCATTTTTTGCCTCATATTAATTAGCTAAACAATTTGTCCCCACTGATCAATCGGTACAAAATATGTGTTAACCAAAGTTTGATTAAGATTATCTCCTTTCCCAGGTTTCCAAATTTTGGCACACCCTCAGCCTGAGCCAACATACAACCCCTCTACAAGAGCCTCTCCTAGAGACTAGGTCGGCCTTACCATAAAACATTCTCTGATCTACGATCTTAACATGCCACTGTTTCACAGACACTCAGTTCTTTATAGCCTAGTTTATTCCTCTTTCTCTATTTAAAAAAAAACAAAAAAAAACTTTTTACCCAGTTCTTAAATCAGCATGTTCTCCCTATTGAAATACTTCCACATCCCTATTACAACAGTCTCTTTCATCCTTAGCAATTATTCTTTTGAATGAAGTATCTTCTTAATAAGCCTAGATTTGTTTTTTATTTGACACCAGCCATTGGAATTAGGGCCCACTCTAAACCACTCTGATCTCATCTTAATGTAATTGGATCTTCAAAAATTCATGCCCAAATAAGGTCACATTCAACAATTCTGAGTGGACATAAATTTTGAGGTGACAATATTCAACCTAGTACACCGTTTATATACAAAAATCTAACACTAAGAAAATCAGCACAATCAATAATCAGAATGGAAATTCACTTCATAAAAAAGTCATTTTCCAGCTGCATCTGACAAAGACTTTAAAATAAAATATATTGTGTACTTTCAAAAAGATAAATGTAGCACAACTCTCTTTAAAAACTAAGACATTATGAAATGAAAGGATCAAAAATAAAACTGAAGTATCTACAAAAAAAATTGAACTATGTAAATTAAAAAATACTTTGAAATAAAAAGGACCTAGACAGCAAAATTCAGATGACAAATAAAAGTGAATTGGAAGTTCGGGAAAATAACATACATGGATATCAGAACAGAAACTCAATGAGGAAAAAAAAAAATAGAAAGCAACTCTTAAAACACTGTGGAAAAAAAAAATCAAGAAACTCCAATAATAACTTAATAGACGCTCCACAGAAATATGACAGAGAGAATTGTGAAGGATGAATATCTGCAGAGATCATTGTGGAGAAATTTTAAAAATTAGAAAAATGTTCTCAAATACAATGTACTTTCTAAGGGTAGGGTAAGTTAAAGTAAACCCTTAACTGGACATAGCAATGAAATTACAAATATATCAAAGATAGATAAGCTTAAAATTACCAGAGAGTAAAACAAATCTTACAAAGTGAACAGTTACTGACATCAGCAACACTAGCCGAAAAGATATCAACATATAGTACCTTCAAAATACTAAATAAATAACCCACCGTTGCTAACTGAAAGGTCTACAGTGGAAATCCACCAGCTGCTCTGAGGGAGAAAGATGTGGCAGTCTTCCTCCATGAAGATTTACAGCCTTGGAAACCCTATGAGGCAGTTCTACTCTGTCCTATAGGGTTGCTATGAATAGGAATCAACTTGACAGCAACAGATTTATAACCCACCCAAAATACTAAATAACAACCCAGGCTATAATTTCATACCTAGCCATACCATAATTTAAGGTTGAGTAAAAAAGAAAGATGTTTTTATGTGTATAATAACTATGAATGTATGCTACCCTCAATAATAAAAACGAAACCAAAAAAACTACTAAATAATGAATTTCAGCAAGAAATAAAAGGGAACAGGAAAAAAGTTTGAAATGCATGATAAAAGCATGCACAATAAAAGTGATAGGTGTTTATGCAATAAGCTTTCCAAGTCCATTGTCTAAAAGGAGATACAAATGCTGAATCTTTTCTCTTTTCATTTATCTTTTTCCACATTTCTTTCAGGTCTATGTACTGAATTGCAAATTATCTCTTCAAATTTTATTTCTTTAAATAAATTAATATGCATTTTACTATGTTGTATCTTATTCCAACATCTAATTTTTGGCAGTAGTGTCTAAATCAGCTATTTTCAAATATTAAATTTTATGTTTGAAGATGAGGTTAATGGTGATAATGATTAACAGAATTCTTATTAATTAGAGTTGTTACCAGGTTTAGTGAGCAATACTGTAGAGATATCTGAGAGTCTACCTATTCATGACTAACTTCCCAACTTCTTTCCTTTGTGAGGTTCTTAATCAACTCCTACTTCTCATTATTTTATAAAATAAGCAAAATATTTTCCATCTTTTTTCTGTGATTATTTATGCTTCCTCATATTTCCATTTACATTGCTCTTGATCTAGCTAAAAATTGATACCTTTCAATTTGATCTGACTAAAACAGCAAAAAAATAAGTGCAAAAATTAAAAACATTAGGCTATTGACTTTTTCCTTTATTAAAAAATCAGAAGCCATTCTTAAGAAGAGGATTGACCCATTATCTTGATGATTCAGGTATAATGTAGACTAGTCAATCTGAATGTCACTTTGCTTTGCACGACCTCACAAAAGCATCATAGCTGAGACTCTGCAACACCATACTTGACTTCTTTATGTCCCAGGACTGCCATGTACCCACAGCATAATCTAAAGCATGCATATGCCTTTCTCTAACAGCTGTGTGTAGATTAGTGCAGTTTTATCTTTAAAATGTATGAGTTTTCATAGTACCATTATAGCAAAGCAACTAAAATCGTTCAAACACTTCAGGTAAATAGTAAAGTTGGGGAAGATACAAGGTATCATGTTACCAAATAAAGAAATACATAAGAATGCAATGTACATACAACAATAAAATATGCTCCGAGTGTGTTTTACTTTTTCTCACTCTTTTTTCTTTGTCAGCTTGCCTTTTATATCAAATCACCTCCTTCACAATAGAACGCTTTCTGGAAGCATTGATACTAGGAAAAAAATATCACTATAATGTCCTATAAAGTCAGGCCTCATTTTAAGTTGGTTTTGTGTTTTCATTTGAATGGCTTTGAGAAAGCCTTCTTTTAAGTAAATTAGTAATTCTAAGAGCTTTATCATTTGAAATTTTACAGTTAATGGATCATGACTTTCATATAATTACTAAAAATAAAAATCATCAAATGAAGATCAGAAGAAAATCAATGTGTACATGAAGATCATGCAAATAATTCAATTAGATATCTCCCCTAAAATACAATTTAGGATTGTCAGTTTACATTTAAGGCCTTAGTGGAGCATATTTTTTTATTAGCTACTTTCTCACTTGGAAGTCATTATTCATGTAACTGGAAATCAAATTCCGCACGGCCACTTCTGATATGATGATTACCAAACACTGTGCAACCTCTGGGACCTTCAGAACCTTATTCCAATAAAATTTCAAGTTAATTTGCATTTTATCAAACATATCTGGCTGCTATTTCAATTTTTTATATGACCATTTGTAAGTAAAAGGGCAGAACATAATGCCTTAGCATGAAAGAATCATGGAACATAGTATAATGCAACTTGGAAGTGCAACAGTGGAGCTCAATGCAAGCCAGTCTCAGCTCATCAGCATTGCCACAAATGCAATGTTTCACTCCATTTTATGAGCCATCTAGAGCCAGACGCTGTAAAATTGCTGTGAGAGATTACCTACTAGGGACCAATGTAGACCATGCCAGGAGCAACACACAGGCCTTTTGATACTTGTATCCATGTTATAAGAATTCTGGATAGCAGAATTTGTAAAAGTAGGAAGTGTTTTTTTTTCTTATATTATGGTCTAAGGAAGTATTTGCCCCAAATCCTAATATTCATTCCATCACACCAACCCCTAGAAATCTAATTCAGCACTGCCACCACACATGTTTGCAATAATAGCAGTTTTGCTGGCCAAGGTTCTCAGCACCAATAGTATAAAAATTGATGTTGGCAAAATGGATAACCACCATGTACGTGTGTGGATACTTTATTCTCAGCATTTTACCTCACTTGTAAATAGGATCGATGGAAGCCAAGAATCCTACTTCTCAGGTTCTCTCACCTGCTTTGGAAACATTTAATTCATTCTAACAGTCAGTGTGGAGTACAAAAAGAAAAACAATGCCATAGTGAGTTTTTAAATGAAGACATGGTACATACACCTTGCCACTTCCTTTGAGCAGCTACTTTGCATAATTCATTACCTTTTTGTCTCATTTCCTTCAGAGTTGAAGCAGAGATACCTCACTGATAGGAGTTTGCCATTTACATGGGATCAAGTACTAAACTATTGAAGTAAACTGTTATTTCTTTGTAAAAAGATTTGGGAAGCTGTTTATCAGAGATATCAATAGATGATTTTGCATATGTTTCAAGTACCAGGGATTGTAACATTAAACCAAATATCAAGTACATCTCCATGTTCTTAGTTTAGTACCAAATGTCACCTGAACTTCTTGTGGTGAACACACCATGATTACTGTGCCCGTTACTCTTCTACATTGAAACAAAAAACAACCTTCCCTTTATTTTGTGTTTTTATAATTTCTATTTGCTTCTATATGGCTATAATTTAGTGGTGATTTGAAGTAGAAAGCCACTGTGTATATTTAAAAGTTACTTTAACTCTGATCAAAAAGTTTTGAGTATAATAGAATAAATAACCTTTTAAATAATGTTCATTCCCTTTGATTCCTACTGTCCTAAACAATCCACTGTAAAAATGCAAGCTGACTTCAAAATCCACTTCTGAACTCATTTTTTTAAATGAACAATAATAGGTCCTAAACAATAGAATTGTAAGAAATTAGAGGTTTTACTAAAAGAGTTATTTAGATGAGAAAATTATAGCTTCATATTAGTACATCTGCACCTTGACTATCAAATGCATGAGTGCATTATAATTTCCATGAATTATGCAAAATGCTAATTAAAAAGTCGAATTTACTAATCATCTCTCAGGGTCATAACTGGAATTGAATTTGAGTAAGGACAAACATTTCCATGAAGTGCATTTTCACCGTGTAGTTTTTAAAGCTGTTTAGAATTTCATACCAGAAAAAACAATTTTGTTTTTATATAGATACTAGTTGATTTTGTTGTGTTCAACCTATCAGAAATTATTGATTATCCCCCTTATAAATTATGGCTATATACTGTAGCTATGAATTTCAGAAAATAGTGCATTACAAATATATCTGATTATAATAAATGAAGACATTGTATTTTACATTGAAAACTGAATAAATAGTGAAAACTCTCACGTAATTTTCTATATTTAACATTTACCTTTCAAGCAAAAACATATGTACAAAATGTTTTTATGTATTTCCCATTTATGAAATTTTAATCCTTATCCCCTTATAATATTTCAAAAAAAATTACTTAGTATATTTATCTCTACTCATTGTTTCAGATATTTGAGAACACAGTACTATAATTTCTAAGATAGTGACAGATGGATAGGTAGATAGATATATAAGGTATAATTTTAAGGAATTAAATTCTGGAAATGTTGTATATATTTAATGTCTCTCCTAAACTTTAATATTTAGCACAAAGTATGGCACCTCTATTACTCAATCATACATACAATTTTGTTTGTTTGAACAAAAAAACTACAAAACTACTACAAAACAACAGTAAATGTGGAACAATTCTACCCCTTTTTTTGTGCCTATATAAACACCCACTTTTCAAGGGTCAGATGCTGTCCTACATCCTAATTAATAAAATGGATAGGAATGGGAATGTTGTACAAAAACATTGCCACTCACAAAAGAACTGACGTCTTCCACTGGACACAGTGAATAAAACAAAATAAAAATAAAATGAGGATAATCTGCAAATTGCTTTCTCTAAAAGGCTAAGACAATGTGCCTAATATGAGTAAACATGGATATATGTGCTGAATTAAGTTTAGGTCACTGGATTTATTACGTCTAAATTTGCTGTAGAACCTTGATGTTTCTTATTAAGTATCTGAAATATACTGTTAATTTTGAGATGACTTGGATAATCAGTGTAAAATTATGTCTAGTGAAGACCTACTTTCAGGATTAAGTTAGCAATGCCTCTTTTGATTATTAAATGTAAGTTCTTATTATTATAAAGTATTTATGGTTATAAAATGTTTATTGTTCCAAGAGAGGTATTTGTAAAGATTCAAAACCTCTCTCTGTGTTGCAAAGACATTGTAGATTCTGCCAGACATTTTAATGCCACTGTTAGTCACTCAAGCTATAATTGGCTCTAATTAGCTCCCTCATCCAGCTGCAACATTTTTTACCTGCAGGTGAGAGGCACTCAGAAGGATGGAAAAACCTCTCCTATTGAGTATTTGAAAACATCAGCTAAATCCCTGCCAATGTGATCATTATAAATGAACTGTAAACTCATTAGCTCTGATAGCAACTGGGTTGTGAGAAGTGAGATTTGATCCAAATGAACCCCACAATAATAGTAATCAAAGTCCAATAAAAATACATTCCACTATTTTCACAAGTTCCGTAACTGAAGACTACATTTAAAACAGAAGACTGGATAGGCTGGGTGAGAGTTCAACTTTCTCTGTTTCTTCAGCTTTCTCTCTTCATAATAGAGTTTTTGAGTTTCATGAATAAAATGCTCTTTCTTAAATTAAGAAATTTCAGTTTTACTAATAAAACTTAGAGTGATAATATAGATAGAGAAAATATGATATCATTAATCTATTATCCCTCTCAAAGGATAATGCAATCCTATATATACATTAATATAAACCTTATGCAAAAAGTCTAAGACAATGTTTCCTCCCAAATTGTCTTTCATTAATTTGAAAATATTTTCTTAATTTCTCATACGGTGATAACATTATAAAAGGCAAAGAAGAATAAAACAATAAAGCTCAATTCAAAACAAAAAACAATTAAAAATGTAATAACATTGTTTATTTTACCATTTTTCACCAGTAACCATGATATGAATACCTGTTATTGTAACTTCTTTTTTTTTTAATTTTAATGTACTTCAGGTGAAGGCTTACAGAGTAAATAGTTTCTCATGAAAGAGTAGTACACATATTTTATGACTTTGGTTAACAACCCCACAACATATTAACCCTCTAACTTCTCAACCTTTTTTTTTTTTTTTGGTGAAAATACACACAGCCAAAGGTACATCGTTTCAAAAATTTCTACATACACAGTTCAGTGACATTGACTACGCTCTTCCAATTGTGCTGTTATTCTCACTTAAGATGAAGGCTAACAG
>NW_004444044.1:8454152-8461511 GCF_000243295.1 Trichechus manatus latirostris
TATGTTTTCCATGTTGCAAGGATGTGATTTTTTGGGGACCAAAGGGTGGAATGTCATGGTTTGAATTACATCCCCCAAAACGTGTGTATCAATTTGGCTAGGCCATGATTCCTGGTACTGTGTGATTTTCCTGTATGTTGTAAACCTGCCTCTATGATGTTAATGAGGGAGGATGCGTGGCAGTTGTGTTAGTAAGGCAGGGCCTGATCTACCAGACTGGATTGTGTCCTGAGGCAATCTCTTGAGATATAAAAGACAGAAGTGAGTAGTGAGACAGGGGAACCTCATACCATCAAGAAAGCAGTGCCGGGAGCAGAGCGCATCCTTTGGACAGGGGTCCATGCACAGAGAAGTTCCTAGTCTGGGGGACTGAGAGAGAGAAAAAGCCTTCCTCTGGAGCTGATGCCCTGAATTTGGACTTTTAGCCTGCTTTGACTGTGAGAAAATAAACTTCTCTTCATTAAAACAACAACAACAAAAAAAAAACCCCAACATTGCCCATCCTTTGATGAAAATTAAACTTAAGGTAGCAACACGTCTTTATTGGGTATATACGGAGAAGTACATAGCTGTTGTTGTTCTGTTCTTGTGTACCATCGATTAGATTCCAACTCATAGCAACCCTATAGGACAGAGTAGAACTACGCCGTAGGGTTTCCAAGGAGTGGTTGGTGGATTCAAACTACCAACCTGGTTAGCAGCCTTAGCTCTTAACCACTTCACCACCAGGGCTCCAAGTATATAAAAATCCAAAAACTCCCTTGCTATCGAGTCATTTCAAACTCATAATGACCTTATAGGCAGAGTAGAACTGCTCTGTAGGGTTTCCAAGGAGTGGCTGGTGGATTCGAACTGCCAACCTTCTGATTAGTAACTGAACGTTTAACCACTCCAACACCAAGTGTATAATAGGCTTTGAAATAAAAAAAGTCATACTCTTTGTATAACTCCTATTTGAAAGACACAGACAAAACAAGTAAATAACAAGATAACATTATAAGTTAGCACATTCTGATGGCCAGATAGTAGAGAGAAGTAGGCAATAGCTACAGGATGTGTAAGAACATTGGAGGATCTTTGTTGAAGTGGTGAAATTATGATTGGTCTCAACGGAATGATAAAAACTAATCCTGCATAAAGGAAGGTTGGAAGTATTTCAGATAAAATTACTAAATTGGATACTGATTAGGGAATAATGCAGAACCTATTTGCCAATTAAAAGGACTGGTGAAGAGCAGATAGAAAACATGGTTTTCATGGGCAGTCAACATACCCCTGCTTTAGCCCCTGCACAGCCTTTCATGGAAACCAGAGGCTTGTGCCTGTTCTGAACACCCTTGTGTAGCCCTACCTACTGGGACTACACTGACCGATGACCCAGGCACCTTTGCCCCAACCAGCCTACAAGAGTGCACACAAGACTGTCAACCCAATAACCATGGAGCACAACCCCTGCACCCACGGCCAGGTGACCAGCAAGACAGGTACATCACCTCACAAAAAATGCCACCTACATCTTAGGAAGTCCCACAAGAATAGCAAACATGGACCCATGCTCACAAACCTAGTCACTGCCCCACCCACCCAAGATAAGAGTTGAGAGCTTCAACTTGGCCAGATTAGTGAACAAAGTAGCACACTGACCCAGCCTACTCAGATATAACAAAACAAAACAAAAATTCAGGATGCAGCAAACAAAGCTACAATAAATAAATAAATAAAATAATTTTTTGATGCCTCGGAGACAACAGAAAATATCAAATATCAAATATCAAATCACAAGATGGCTCCAGCAAGCCAACAAAATAAAGAACCATAAAACCTTCTGAAGGAAGATAAGCAATGGAACTACCTGATAAAGAATTGAAAAGGCTAATATATAGAGCTCTCCAAGAGATCAGAGAAAATACGGACAAAACAAAGGAAAACACAGACAAAGCAATAGCAGAATTCAGGAAAACAATGCAAGAACAAAATTACAGAATAGTAAGCTATTAGACAAAATAAAAAACAGCAACTAGAAATCCAAAAGATTAACAATAAAATGTTAGAATTAGATAACTCAATAGAAGGATATAGGAGAGGAAATGAGACAATGGAAGACAGAATTAGTGAGATTGAGCCAAATCCCTTGACACCAATTTGTTTGAGGAAAAATCAGGAAAAAGAATGAAGAAAAAGGATGAAAGCCTAAGAATCATGTGGGACACTATCAA
Source organism: Trichechus manatus latirostris (assembly GCF_000243295.1). NCBI lineage: Eukaryota > Metazoa > Chordata > Mammalia > Sirenia > Trichechidae > Trichechus > Trichechus manatus. Next base: position 8,456,369 of record NW_004444044.1, read on the forward strand.
GAAGAAAAACGTACATGGGATCGGAGTTCTATAACAGGGGATGTGGAAGCAATGGAAAACACAGAGAGAATTGTTGAATATCTACTGGCAGAAAAGTTCCATAGTATCATGAAGGATGAGAAGATATCCATCTAAGAAGCTCAACAGGATAGACCCTAAAAGAAAGTAACCAAGCAAAACCATAATCAAACTTGCCGAAACCAAAGACAAAGAAAGAATCCTGAAAGAAAATAAGGAATAAAGAAAAGTCACTTACAAAGGAGAACCGATAAGACTAAGCTCTGATTACTCAGCAGAAACCATACAGGCAAGAAGGCAATGGGATAACATATATAAAACCGTGAAGGAAAAATAGAAGCCAGTCAAGAATTACATATACAGCAACATTGTCTCACTAATACTATGACAAAATTACGACATTCCCAGATAAACAGAAATTAAGGGAATTTGTAAGAAACCAGATCAAAATTACAAGAAATATTAAAGGGATTCCTCTGGTTAGAGAATCAACAACATCAGACAACAATCCGAATTTAGTACACAGGACAGATCAACCAGATACAAAACCAGATAGGGAATTCTCAAAAATAAAACAAACTAAAAGACTGAAAGTAGGGATCCAGAGATGTCAATATGTAAATGATGACAACATCAAAACAAAAACGAGGGAATAAAAGGTGTAGTTATAGGAAGTCAAGGCAATATCAAGAAATAAAAGACTGGTTTAAACTTAGGAAGATAGAGGTAAATTTCAATGTAGCCACAAAGGAAGATAAAAAACTTACCCATCAAAATAAAAAAGAAGACTTCCGGCAAAATGGAGCTCTAGGCAGAGGCACCACACCGTCCCTCCACAGCGAAGACCCAAAACACTAAGCCAAACAGATAAAATAGTAATCCTGAAACCCTAAAACATCAAATGAAGAGATAAAGAACTCAGCCAAGCACCAAACAGAGTGAGAAAACTGACAGAGAACGGAGAGCGAGGACAGATTCATGCAGAGGACCCCTATCAGCTAACACAGCATGGATCTGCCATCTTGGACTCCGATCGGAGACCAGCAAATAGAGGGTACTAGAAAGCAGCTTCACAGAGCTTCCAGCAGGAGACAAAACAACCGGTAGTTTGTGATATACGCTTTTCCAACCCCCACCCTTCGTCACCCCTACTTGGCCTCCTCTGCTTCCTGCGGCCACAGTCTCTTGTCCAAGAAGCATCAGCTGCTTGGAATCCACCCACCTTGGACAGCTCCCTGAGTGCCATTTTTTGGATGCTGGTGTTGCTTTTTTCCGCTTCTTTTGATTGCTTCCTTACCTCTCACCACCTCCCCCTCCTTTCGCTCAAATACCTGTCTCCGTGCGCGACCTTTGTTACTTCCTGAGGGCTGCGGAGATCCGTTCGAGTGTGGAACTGCTTCCCGGTATGTGCTGCCACACTGGTGAGATCCCGGGGCTTTTGTTTGTTTGTTTGTTTTGAATTGTTTGTTTGTTTTCTTTTCCTTTTCTTGAGTTAGGAGCCAGTTTTAGCCGGGCTGTGCTGCGCTGCTTGGGACCTAACCCCTCTGCTCACACAGACGCACAGAGGGATCCCTGAGAGCATTTCTTTTCTCATGCTTTTTTTTTTTTCTGTTTTTTGGGGGGGTTTCTTGTTCTTTTTTTTTAATTAGTATTGTTTTCTCTCTTTTTCCCTTTTTGTCTTTCTTCAATACTCAGTTTCTCGTCTCTCTATACCTTCCTTCTTTCCGGTTCCCTGAATACCTGGCACTGAATACCTCTACGTCTTCTAGCCAGGCTGTACTGCAACACCTGAGAATAACTTCCCCAGACCTCGTAGCCACACTGGTGGGATCCCTGGGAGCTTTGCGGTTCTTTTCCCTTTCTAATTTTTATTTATTCACTCTTTTCTTTTTTTTTTCTTCTTCTTCTCCTTTTTGTTTTTCTCCGTTTCATAGTATCTCATCTCTCCACTCCAACAGCAAGCTCCCCTAACACTCTTTTTGGTCTCTTTGTACGTTTTTAATTCCTGTTCCTCTCTCCTCTCTCTCATATTCATCTTAGCTCCACACATAAAAATCTCCCCCCTCCGTCCAGCCTACCTGCATCATGCACTTAATATCAAACAGCACCAAGCAGCACAGGCACAGCCTATTAGAACCTGTCCTGCACTGATTACTGGCCCACTCTGGTGGCTGTAGTAAGTGCAACAAACAACCTATCCCAGCAACTCCTCTTCAGCTAGACCAGCCCTTGTACAATACCTGAGCTACTGACCCTGCCAACTGGAGAAGGAGGCAAAGAGTATCGTGCCCACAGACTAGCAAACAACAAACAACACACAGCCTGCCTGCTCAGACATAGCCAAATTAAAAAAAAAGGATGACACAAACAAATCTACAATCAATAAACAAGAAACATAACTACTGACTCCCCTGAAGACCGCAGACAATATCAAAACAGTTACAAAAAACAGGACAGGATGGCTCTAGTATGCTTCCAAAATAAAACACTAGTTGACTTTCCAGTGGAAGAAAACGTACTAGAACTACCTGATAGGGAATTCAAATCTCTAATACTCAGAATTCTCCAAGAACTGAGGCAAAAAGCTGACAAACATGAGGAAAAAGTAGACAAATTCATGGAAAATACAGACAAAAAAATGGAAGAATTCAGGACAATAATGCAGGAGCAAATGCAAAATAAATTCACAACTAGAAATTATACAAAAAGAACAATTAGAAATCCAAAAGATAAACAATGAGATTTCAGAAATGGACAGTGTTACAAAAGGGCTGAGGAACAGATTTGAAATGGTGGAAAACAGGACCAGTGGAATTGAAGACAAATGCATGGATACAACTCTGTTCAAGGAAAACTCAGAAAAAAGAACAAAGAAAAATTAAGAGACCCTGAGAGTTATGTGGGATACAATCAAAAGCAAAAATTTTCGAGTGATTGGAATTCCAGAACGGGGAGAAAACAGAAAACACAGAGAGGATCATTGAAGAACTGCTGACAGAAAACTTCCCCAATATCATGAAAGATGAAAAGATGGCCACCCAAAAAGCTCAACGAACCCCATATAGGAGAGACCCCAAAAGAAAAGCACCAAGGCATATCATAATCACTCGCCAAAACCAAAGACAAAGAATCCTGAGAGCAGCTCGTGAAAAGCAAGAAGTTACATACAGAGGAGAAACAATAAGACTAAGCTCACATCATTTGGCAGAAACCATGCAAGCAAGAAGGAAATGGGATGACATATATAAAAGCTTAAAAGAAAAAAAATTGTCAGCCAAGAATAATATATCCTGCAAAACTCTCGTTCAAACTTGATGCTGAAATTAGGTCATTTCCAGATAAACACAAATTAAGGGAATATGTAAAAACCAAACCAAACTTATAAGAATTATTAAAGGGAGTTCTTCTATCTGAAAACAAATAACTTCAGCTCACACGCTGAATCTAGGATGCAGGGTCATACCAGCCAGATAACAACCTAGGAAATGAACTCTCAAGGACTATCCAAAACCAGAAGAAACACAACAGAGAATCAGAGCAGTTAATCTGTAAATGACAACAGCATCAGAACAACAAAAGAAGGGAATAAACTGTGTAGGTATAGAACCTTCTAATGGAGAGGAAGGCAAGGCAATACCAAGTAATAATACAGTGCTTCAAGCTTAGAAAGATAGGGGTAATTTTCACAGTAACCACAAAGAAAGTTAACAGACATACTCATAAATATAAAGAGGAAAAATATAAAGTCTCAGCAAAAACAAAACCTAAAAAAACAAAAGAAATGAAAAAAAATCCACAAAAAAAGGTATTTCAGCACAGGAGAGTAAGAAGAACAAAGAAAACATCAGCACCACAAAAAAAAAAAAAAAAGCACTGCAAAATGACAGCCACAAACACATCTATCAATAATTACACTGAATGTAAACAGACTTAATGCACCCATAAAGAGATGGAGAGTGACAGAACAGTTAAGAAAACAGGATCCATTAACATGCTGTCTACAAGAGACACACCTTAGAAACAAAGATGTGAATTTATTAAAAGTCAAAGGTTGGAAAAAAATATATCAAGCTAACAAGTACCAAAAAAGGGCATGAGTGGCAATACTAATCTCAGATAAAATAAACTTTAAAACAAAATCCACCATAAAAGACAAAGAAGGACACTATATAATGATTAAGGGGACGCTCCATCATGAAGACATAACCATAATAAACATCTTCGCACCCAATGACAGGGCTCCAAAATACATAAAACTCTAACAACACTGGAAAGAGAAATTGACAGTTCCAAAATAATAGTAGGAGACTTCAACACACCACTCTCAGTAAAGGACAGAGCAAGTAAAAAGAAACTCAGCAAAGATACAAAAGACCTAAGGGCACAATCAGCCAACTTGACCTCATAGACATATATAGAACACTCTATCCAACAGCTGCAAAGTACACATTCTTTTCCTATGCACATGGAACTTTCTCCAGAATAGACCACATCTTAGACCACAGAGCAATCCTCAACAAGATCCAAAACATTCAGATAATACAAAGTATCTTCTCTGACCACAATACCATCAAGGTAGAAATTAACAGCAGAAACAGCAAGGAAAAAAAATCAGTTGCATGGAAACTGAATAATACCCTGCTTACAGATCACTGGGTAATAGGAGAAATCAGAGATGAAATCAAAAAATTCCTAGAATCCAATGAGAATGAAAACACATCTTACCAAAACCTTTGGAAGACAGCAAAGGCAGTCCTCAGAGGACAATTTATAGCAATAGTGCACACATCAGAAAAGAAGAAAGGGACAATATCAAAACATTAACTGCACATCTCAAACAAATAGAAAGAGAACAGCAAAAAAAAAAAAGAAAAAAAAAAAGGCCACAGCGACCGGAAGAAAGGAAATAATAAAGAGCAGAGCAGAAATAAATGAAATAGAGAACAGAAAAAAGGGTAGAGAATCGACAAAACCAAAAGTTGGTTCTTTGAAAGAATCAACAAAATTGACAAACAACTGGTCAGACTGAAAAAGAAAAACAGCAGAGGACGGAAATAACCCAAATGAGAAATGAAATGGGTGACATTCCAACAGATCCAACTGAAATATAAAGGATCATAACAGA
>NW_004444044.1:8465346-8495160 GCF_000243295.1 Trichechus manatus latirostris
GGGGTTGTTAACAAATGTCATAAAACAATATGTGTACTACTGTTTCATGAGAAACTATTTGTTCTGTAAGCCTTCACCTGAAGTACAATAAAAAAAAAAAAATCAAATTCACAAAAACAGTCCAGACTTACTGATCTGATAGAAACTGGAGGAATCCCTCAGACTATGACCCCTGGACACTCTGATAACTCAGAACTGAAGCCACTCCTGAAGCTCACTTTTCAGACAAAGATTAGACAGGCCTATGAAACAAACAATAACACAGATGATGAACATGTTTCTTAGTTCAATAAAATATATGAGACTAAATGGGTAACACTTGCCCAAAAGCAAGATGAGAAAGCAGGAAGAAACAGGAAAACTGGATGAATGGACACAGGGAACCCGGGTGGAAAGGAAGTGTGCTGTCACAATGCAGGGATTGCAAACAATATCACAGAACAATTTGAGTATAAATTTTTGAATGAGAAATTAATTTGTACTGTAAACTTTCACCTAAAGCACAAAAAAATTTAAAAATAAAATGAAGAAAACATATGGTTATAACCAGTTACATTCTCTCTACAAATGTGTAATTCTAAGAAATACTTTATCTGGTACAAATGGGATTCTGAAGACTATCTTAAAATACTTTCAAAATCTGGTATTCTTCATGTCAAGTTAATACTGATTAGGTATTGTGATGGTTAATGTTGTGTATCAACTTGGCTGGGCCATGATTCTCAGTAGTTTGGCGGTTATGATGTAGTTTGGCAGCTACGTAATGATGTAGTCACCTCCATAATTAAATCTGATATAATCACCTCCATGATGAGATATGCTATGAGCAGCCAATCAGTTGAAAAGGAGTTTCCTTGGGGGTGTGGCCAACAACAAATATATGTGGACTTTCTGGCAAAGCTCACAGACGTTTGCTTGCTCTGGATTCTCCATCTGGCTCCTATTCATGTGACCTCTAGTCCTTGGGACTTGAGATAGCAGCTTATCTACTGGTCGTGGGATTTGTCAGCCTCCTCAGGCTGTGAGTCAGCTACCTGCTGATCTTGGATTCATCAGCCTCTGCAACTACATGAATCAGGAGAAGCCTCCAGCCTGGCCCATGGACTTAGCAGTTTCTAGACTCTATAACTGTGTGAGCTATTTCCTTGATATAAGTCTCTCTCTCTCTCTCTCCCTCTCTCTCTCTATATATGTATATATATATTTGTTGTTGTTAGGTGCTGTCTGTCAGTTCTGACTCATAGCGACCCCATAGGAAAGAATAGAACTGTCCCATAGGGTTTCCAGGGAGCTACTGGTGGATTTGAACAGCTGACCTTTTGGTTACCAGCTGAGTTATTAACCACCATGCCACCAGGGCTCATATATGTGTATACATATACTTCAGTAGTTTTACTACTCTAGAGAAACCAACCTAAGACATTTGGTACAGTAAGTGTTCTAGAAGAAAAAAAAAAAAAAAAACTGTGAAGATGAGTATCTAAATAGGTTCTCAAGTCTAGTTAGTCTTAAAGATGTTGATGACTCTGCTTCCAGAAGTAAAGAGTGCACTGCTAATCCATGGCAAGACATGGCAATAGACATACACAAAATATTACCACCAGTAGATCAAGTATTGGTGAGAGGCAAGGCTCCGGGTGATCACATGTTTGATACCTTTCTACAGTTTTGTCAGAATGAGAAGTATAAGGAAGCTGGTTGATTGGTCCTACTTTCACTAGACAAAGAAAGAGATGAGCCCAGGGCTTCAGAGTCAAAGCTCAAGAGCTTCATAAATACCTCAAAGTTTCCTCTTGAGCCTTGAAAGAAAGCCTTACTTCTTGTAGTAACAGAGCTTATTTTAAGAGTGGCTGAATTACAACACCTATTGAATTCCAAAACTTGAATAGTGTCTGAAATCAAGTGAGGGCATTGGTTGGGAAGAATGGGATCCTGAATCCTGGGATGGGGACATATGGGCAGATAATCAGGAAGCTGGGGACAATGAGCTCCTAAATTCTGTTGAATCACTTCTGCCAACAGAATCAGTCTTCTCACTCCCTTTTGAAGAGATTACTCCATCTTTGGCTGCTAAGACACCCTCCACAGTAAAACCATTAACCACATCACCCCCATCTGATGAGATTATCCCAGTTGTGTCTGAAGAGCCTTTGTCTGAGTCATCCCATAGGGAAGCATCTGAGTCACTTCCTGGGGAATTGCTTAAGGCAGATGCCTTACAAGACATTGCTGAATGATCTCAAACACCTCCCACCACCCATTTTTGCTTCTAGACCAATAATTAGACTTAAGTGCCAGTGAGCACCAAAAGCTGAAGTACAAAGTATGACCCAAGCGGAAGTACACTGCACTTCAAAAGAACTGCTTGAATTTTCTAATATGAACGAACAGAAATATGGGGAATATGTGTGAGAACAGCTATTAAAGGAGTGAGATAATGGTGCAAGTAACATCAAAGTTGAATCAGTCTGAGTTTATTGATATTGGCCCACTAAGCACAGATTCTTTATTCAATGTTTCAGCTCAAGAGGTTAGGAAAGGATCTAATACTTTATTTGATTGGTTTGCTGAACCATGGATTATGTGGTGGCCTACACTAAATAAAGTTGAAGTACCAGACCTGCCTTAGGATACTGTAAAAGAACCAATCCAAAGGCTTACTGAAATTGGCATGTTAGAGTGGATTTATCAGGTTAGACCCACAGACCCACAAATGGAGTACCCAGAGGACACACTTTTTACCACAATGGTGAGGAACAGATTTGTGAAGGGACACCAGCATCCTTGAAGACTTCTGTAATTGCTATTTTATGTAACTCAGATTTGACAGTGGGAATTACTCTAACTGAATTAAGAAACCTAACTACAATGGAGCAGATTGGATCCCATGGTGGTAGAGGTAGAGCGGTGGCATTCAATCAACAAAGACAAGGTAGCATGGTTACTGTAATGGACAGTGGAGTGATAGCAGTAATCAGAAAAATCTGACTCCTATGGATTTATGGTGTTGGTTACTTAGTCATGGTGTCCTTAGGAGTGAAATAGATTGGAAATCTACTAAATATTCACTTGAGCTATACAAGTGGAAGAATTCTAGGTCAAATGAACGGCAGTCTAACTTGGAATACCAGAGTAGAGAGTCACGGCTCCCTCAATCAAATCCCAGACTTGATCCAGTTTACAGATCCACAGCCCCTAGAATGAAGGGGAGGCCAGCTCCTCTTGAGGAAGGACCCCACTATACTGCCAAACATTTATACTGTTATTCTTTCTGCCAGCCTTCCGCAAAGGGATCTACAGCCTTTTACGAGAGGCACTGTTCATTGGGGAAAAGGAAATAATCAGACTTTTCAGGGATGACTGCATAAAGGCTCTGAATTGACACTAATTCGAGGAGATGCAAAGTGTCACTGTGGCCCTCCAGTCAAAGTGGGGACATATGGAGTTCAGGTTATTAACGGGGTCTTAGCTCAGTTTCGGCACACAGTGGGTCCAGTGGATCCTCAAACTCATACTGTAGTGATTTTCCCAGTTCCAGAAGGCATAATAGAAATAGATATACTCAGCAACTGGCAGAATCCCCACATTGGATCCCTGACAAGTGAAGTAATGTCTATTATGGTAGGAAAAGCCAAATGATAGCCATTAGAGCTGCCCCTATCTAGGAAAATAGTAAACAAAAAGCAATACTGCATTCCCGGAGGGATTGCAGAAATTAGTGCCACCATCAGAGACTTGAAGGATGCAGCAGTGGTGATTCCCACCACATTCCCATTCAACTCACCAATCGTGCCTGTGCAAAAAACAGATGAATCTTGGAGAACAGTGGATTATTGAAAACTTAATCAGATGGTGACTCCGATTGCAGCTGCTGTTCCAGATGTGGTTTCATTGTTTAAGCAAATTAATACATCTCCTGGTAACTTGTATGCAGACGTTGATCTAGCTAATGACTTTTTCTCTATACCTGTTTCTAAGAACCACCAGAAGCAGTTTATCTTCAGCTGGCAAGGCCAGCAATACACCTTTAATGTCCTACCTCAGTGGTGTATCAACTCTTCAGTCCGACCTCATAATTTAGTCCTCAGGGAACTTGATTGCCTTTCCCTTCCACAAGATGTCACACTGGTTCATTACATTGGAGACAGTATACTGATTAGACCTAGTAATGAAGAAGTGTCAAAGAATCTGGAATTATTGGTAAAACATTTGCATGCTGGATGGGGGAAATTAATCCGACAAAAATTCAAGTGCCTTCCAACTCAATGGAAGAGATATTCCTTCTAATGTGAAGGATAAGTTATTGCATCTGGCCCCTCCCACAATAAAAAGGAGGCACAATAACTGGTGGACCTCTTTGGATTTTGGAGGAGACATATCCCTCATTTGGGTGTGCTACTCCGGCCTATTTATCAAATGACTCAAAAAGCTGCTAGTTTTGAGTGGGGCCCAGACCAAGAGAACACTCTGCAACATTTTCATACTGCTGTGCAAGCGGCTCTGCCACTTGGGCCATATGCTCCAGCTAAACCAATGATGCTTAAAGTGTCAGTGGCAGATAGTGATGCTGTCTGGAGTCTTTGGCAGGCCCCTATTGGTGAACAGTGTAGACCCTCAATATTTTGGAGTAAAGCCCTGTCATCCTCAGCAGATAACTACTCTCCTTTTGAGAAACAGCTTTTGGCTTGTTACTGAACCTTAGTGGAGACTTAATGCTTAACCATGGGACACCTATGCGGCCTGTGCTACTCATCATGAACTGGGTGTTGTCTGCCCCACAGAGTCATGAAGTCAGACATAAACAGTAGCACTACATCATTAAATCGAAATTGTATGCAGTCACCAATCAGACCCAAGTAGGACCTAAAGGAAAAAGTAAATGGCATTAGGAAGTGGTCCAAATGCTCATGATCTCCACTCCTGTCACATTATCTGCTCTCTCCCAGTCTGAACCTATGGCCTCATGAGGAGTTCCTTATGATCAGTTGACTGAGAACGAGAAAACCCATACCTACTTTACAGAGAGTTCTGTGTGGTATGCAGGCACCACTCGAAAGTGGACAGTGGAAGCACTACAGTCCCTCAGGACGTCTCTTAGTACTACAGTACCCTCTAATTAAAGTCAGTGGAAAACTACAGCAACCCAATTCTGACTTAACTACTAATGGCCCAGGACCTTCAGGAATGAAGATTTGGGTCACCCCACCAGCAAAGAACCATGACCAGTTGAGGTGCTTGCTGAAGGCAAAGGGAATATGGAATGGGTGGTGGAAGAAGGTAGTTCTAAATACCAGCTATGACCACGTGACCAGATGCAAAAGTGAGGACTATAATTGTTATGAGTATTCTCACTTATACATGTGCATCAAATATTTTTGTTTTCTTCACTTATAAACTATAAGATGTAAACAGAGCTAGTGCTTTTTTGGTTGTATGCACATTCATTGTATCTTGTTAGGTGCAAGTATGACTTTATAATAGTTTTTATTTAGAGACTGTGTATGGTTTAAGGAGATGTGTACGAGTGTCAGGTTGACAAAGGGTGGACAGTGATGGTTAAGGTTGCATGTTAACTTGACTGGGCCTTGATTCTCATTGGTTTGGCAGTTATGATTTAGTTTAGCAGCTACGTAATGATATAATCACCTCCACAATGAGATCTTATATAATGTAATCAACTCCATTATGAGATCTGCTGTGAGCAGACAATCAGTTGAAAGGTAATTTCCTTGGGGCTATGGCCTGAAACCAATATATGTGAACTTTCTGGTAAAGCTCACTGGCTTTTGCTCGCTCTGGATCCTGCATCTAGCTCCTGTTCATCTGATCCCCAGTTCTTGGGACTTGAACTAGCAGGTTACCTACCAATTATGGAATTTGTCAGCCTCTGCAGCCTGTGAGCCAGTGGTCTGCCAGCTTACCCGCCGATACTGGGTTCAGCAGCTTATGCAGCTACTTGAGTTCAGAGAAGCCTCCAGCTTGGCACATGGACTTGGGACCTTCCAGCCTCTATAACCTCTTATATCAATGTTATTTCCCTGATTTAAACCTCTCTCTGCCTCTCTGTCATTCTCTCTCTCTGTCTCTATAAATATATATATACAAATATACATATAAAATCTTCGCTGGTTTTTCTTCTCTAAAGAACTCAGCCTAACACAGATACATTTGTTAATTTCTGTATTCTGTCACAGTGCAATGATACATAACACATATCTGTTTATATTTCTAGTTACACCTTTTTACTAATTATTACCATATTTTCATTATTTCCCAGTCACTGAAAATTGTTTCCTTTGTTTGAAAAGCAAACAAGTCTTAATTTTCAAAAGGACTGTCAAAGTGCATTTTTCCAGTATATTCATTAATAATGGTTTGTTTTACTAATACTGCTTTCAATTAGCTTAGAGGAGTAATCTAAACCAGAAGATATCTGGAGAAAGAATAGACTAAAGAGAATATAAGTGAACTATGCCCCAAATATCCTGTATTTTTAATGAGGTTAACTGGTCAATTTTTAGAATTCTAATGAGTTTCTCATAGAGGCAGATTCAAAGATCTACAAATGTTATCATGTGAGGTTATAAGCATGTGAGAATGTGCATTCCCAAATTAACTCATTTTGACATTCTACTTAAGATCTCCTATAAGAAATGACCGGCACTCATCTGTCAGTTTGTCATACTGCGGTGGCTTGTGTGTTGCTGTGATTCTGGAAGCTATGCTACCAGTATTTTAAATACCAGCTGGATCCTTCACGGTGGACAGGTTTCAGTGGAGCTTCCAGACTAACACAGACAAGGAAGAAGGGCCTGGCTATCTACTTCTAAAAAAGCTGGCCAGTGAAAACCTTATAAATAGCAGCATAACATTGTCTAATATTGTTCTGGAAGAGGAGTCCCTCAGGTTGGAAGCCAGTCAAAATACGACTAGGAAAGAGCTGCCGCCTCAAAGTAGAGTCAACCTTAATGACATGGATGGAGTCAAGCTTTCAGGACCTTCATTTGCTGATGTGGCACGACTCAAAATGAGAAGAAAAAGCTGCAAACATCTATTAATAATAGGAGTGTGGAATGTATGAAGCATGAATCCAGGAAAATTGGAAGTCATCAAAAATGAAATGGAATGCATAAAGATCGATATCTTAGACATTAGTGTGTTGAAATGGACTGGTAATGGCTATTTTGAATTGGACAATCATATGATCTACTCTGCCGGGAATGACAAACTGTAGGGAAATGGTGTCACATTTATTGTCAAAAAGAACATTTCAAGATCTATCCTGAAGTACAATGCTGTTAGAGATAGTACAATATCCATATGTCTACAAGGAATACCAGCTAATACAGCTGTTATTCAAATGTAAGTACCAAACACTAATGGCAAAAATGAAGAAATCGAAGAGTTTTACCAACTTCTGAAGACTGAAATTGATTAAACATGCAATCAAGATGCATTGATAATTACTGGTGATTGGAATATGAAAGTTGGAAATAAAGAAGGATCAGTAGTTGGAAAACATGGCCTGCCTTGGTGATAGAAAAGATACCGGAGATCCCATGATAGAATTTTGCAAGAACAAAGACTTATGCATTGTAAATACCTTTTTTAAACAACATAAACAGCGACAATACACACGGACATCACAATTCATTCTGCACAACGCAACCAAGATGATTCAAAAAATTAATAAATAAATAAAACAATAACACCTACTCTCTTACCCTGAAGTGTCATTTCATTATATCTAACAAAATTAAACTCACTATTTGGCCTGCAAGGTCCTACACATTCTATCACAGGCGTACCTCTCTGTCCACATATCCAACAACTCTACTCCTTTTAGAGTGGTAAACCCAGCAGCCTCAGTAACTCTAACTTTCTTTCCTTTCCTAGAATACACAAGTACGTTGATCCTGAGTTTTTAGTGTCCTCCAAAGGACTTTTTACTCTCTAACATTTCCTGATTTTTTTCCTTTGTCTATTTGTTTATATTCTGGCTTCCACCACTAAAATGTAAGCTCCATGAGATCAGGGGACTTTGTCTTGTTGGAACTGCTGTATCTCCAAAGAGTACAACAGTACTTGGCACATTTTAATTACGGAGTTGGTGAAAAATACTGAAATATACCATGAACTATTAGAAAAATGAACAAATCTGTCCTGGAAGAAATACAGCCAGAATGCTCCTGAGAAGCAAAGATGGCAAGACTTAGTCTCACTTTATCAGGAGGGACCAGTAACTGGAGAAAGATATCATGCTTGGTAAAGTAGAGGGTCAATGAAAAAAGGAAGACCCTTAATGAGATGGATTGATACAGTGGCTGCAATAATGGACTCAAACATAAAAATTATGAGGATGGTACAGGACTGGACAAAATTTCATTCTGTTGTATATAGGGTCACTATGAGTTGAAACTGACTCAAGGGCACCTAACAACAAGTCACTCAATAAATAATTGTTGAATAAGGCAATGAAAGAGGAAGTGGTCCAATTAGTATAGAAAACTATGGATACTTCTTAGTAGAAAGATATATTTCTCTTGGAATCTTGAAGTAGAAAAATCTGCCCATCTGTCTTTGTTGAGTGAAAAAAAGTTGCCCTGCCAAGAATAACAGTATGTAGGAAATCACAATACATTGGAAAGAAGACAATGACGTGGCAATCCAGGTACAACACAAGAATCTAAATGTGCATTAGAAAATGTTGTTTCTTTGTGAAGCTTTTGATTGAGACTGAGTCTCTACCCAGTTTCTCTAACACAAAATCTTCTTTTTCAAAAAAAATGCGTGTGTATGAGATCATGAAGGAAAAATAGATTTACCCATTAGACTAAAGGGTGGAGCAATCTTCAGTCTGACCAGGTACCTCAACCAGACGAGAATAGTTGCTACACTGGACAGGCATCCACTGAACTGTATGCAATCAATGTCCATTAGCAACTCTATGTTACAGTGACTAAAACAATACAGAGACTGACTTTGTGGTCATCTGCCTGATATTTGCAAACATTACAGAATATTTTGTACTGAATAAGCCTTGCTTGAGGTTCTTAAGGGATTTCAGACAAGGGTAGTCTCAAGAAAGAAATAATGGATTTCCTGACAATGTCAGAATGAGGTCAGTGTGATTAAGGGGAATAATATGGCTCTAGTTGTACCTTACATTGGTAAATTTTTTCAGCTGCATAAGAGCTGGAACAATATGTAGTTATTATAAACTCTGTAAAAGTTACTTCATAAAATTGGAAAATGTTTATTATATAATGCTAAGCAAAGAGTATCACTTTTCTAAAATATAAAAATAGAGTATAAAAACACTCTGATTACACACACACAATAAACAAACCTAATATAAATATTCAAAATTATTAAAATTATATATTTTTGCTTGATGGTATGATGTGGGATTGAAACTTTCTTTTTTATATTTTCCAATACCTTCCCAATACCATGCAGTGTGAATCCATTACTCATAATCATATAACTAGTTTCAAAATGAAAAGATATTTTGTGAAACTCCAGTTATTTTTGTACTTTATAGCAACCCAGGCTACTAAGTACAGGGATTCATTTTATTTGATAATTTGAAGAGGTAAATAAAAATCAAATTTTTTAAAAAACTTATTTTTAGTGATTCTTTAAATTTTACTTACATGGTAATAACAAATTTTAATTAAACTAATCAGAGTACTTTATTGTTGTTGTTAGTTGTCATTGGGTGGGATCTGACTCATGGTAACTTTACATATATCAGAATGAAGCATTGTCTGATCCTGCGCCATCTTCATGTTTACTGGAATATCTGAGCCTGTTCTTGTGGCCGAATTGTTAATCCATCTCATTGAGGGTTTCCCTCGTTCTCACTGACCCTCTACTTTGTCACCCTTTTCTAGTGATTGGTGTTTCCTGATGATGTGTCCAAATTAAGCAAGTTAAAGTCTCACCATCCACGCTTCTAAAGAATGTTCTGGTTGCATTGCATTTTTTCTAAGACTGATTTGATCGTTCTCTGGCTGTCCATGGTATATTCAATATTATTCCTCAATACTACAATTCAAATGTACCAATTCTTCCCGTCTACATTGTTCATTGTCCAGTTTTAACATGAAATTTACCTAGTGATATACATGGAGTTCAGAAAGTATTAAAATAATCATACAAAAAGAAACTGGAGGATTTTGGGATTTGGAGCTCTAGCTAGACCTTGAAATACAGATAAATGTTGCAACATACCAGAAGGTGTTTTTTTTATAAGTAAGGCTTTATAGACAGTTAAAAAAAATATGGATAGAGTCTATAAACTTATAGTAAGGTTAAAGATGTTGTGTAGCTACGTTATGTAAACTAAGAAGAAAACTTAAAACCATGTTAGATTAATTCACTACAGGTTTACTTAGCAAAGTCAAAGAGACAAGAGATGGAAGATTACCTGGAAATTATTACAGTGAAATTAGATATGAGGTAGCTTTGAAGATAGAGAGGAGAAAAAGCTAGATAAGCCATGTATAAAAGAAAACAACTCAACAAGATTGATGGCTATCAATATACAGTCATTCCAAGAAGATTTATACACCTCAAAAGTGCAAAATTTTACTTATAAAATTTAAACAATCTGTAATTTCTGTCCGTGAAGGGATTACACTAGACTTAGAATAAGAGATATAAAAACGATTTACCCTGTTTCAAATAAAAATGATATTTGCTAAGGTAAATAAATAGTTCATATTTCTGGAGATCATTAGGTACTCTGGATCTTAGTTTCTTAGTGTTGCTCTAAAAGAAATATCACAAGTGGATGGCTTTAATGAACAGAAGTTCATTTTCTCATACTTTAGGAAATTAGAAGTTCGGACTCAGGGTGCTGGCTATCGGGGAAACCTCTCTCTGCTCTCTGGGAAAATTCTTTCTTCTCAGTGTTCCTTGGAGATCTCCACGTGGCATCTATCTTTTTCCCATTCTTACTTGTTTGCTTCTCTGTCTAATCTGCTCCTTTTAGATCTCAAAACTGATTCTAAATGGTATAAGTGTTAGGATTTATAATACATATTTTGAGAGGACACAATTCAATCCATAACACTCTACAAAAGCTGCCTCCCCCATTTGTTTCTTATAACATTACCACAGGGCAATGCAATTTATTTCCACATTAGAAATGAAAACAACAAAAGTATTTAGGCCAAGTCAATCATTGTCAAGCAGCGTTCAACACAAATATATATAAAACATCTATCTTGAGACAGGCACTTTGCTAGAGTAATTCTTAAACTCTTAAAGATTATCCTCTAGCGAGGCAGAGAAATACTAATAATACAGATAATTTCCAGTAAATAATTTCAAATACCCAGAAAAGCTTTGTGAAAGAGAATTCTAAGGTATTATTTAGTTAAAGAAAAGGAATGGAATCTAGTTTTCTTGCCGGTGGTCCAGCACAGTTTAGACACAGCATGACAGAATGTGCTTCAAGTTTTTTTTTTTTAAACTGATATATTGCCAGTAGTAGAGGGGTAGGAAACAGTATCACAAAAGCTTCTTGAGAATGTAACTTCGGGTTTTATTTTAAATGTTCATTCAAATTTTGCTTTGTGATCCACAATGTATTTTTTGGGATTTCATTTCCCTTCACCAGAATTGACACTTGTCTACTATCCAGTGATTTCCCTTTCCTCACCCTCCCCACCCTCATAACCATCAAAGAGTGTTTTTTACTATGTGTAAACCTTTGATTTTTTTCAATGTAAACAATTATCACTAAGAAAATGAGCAAAATTTTCGTACTGTTTCATTGATTAGTAGGCATGATGCTGTTTCATCAAACTTATCACTTTAAGGAGAAAATGGACAAATTGAGTAGAGCTTACTCAATATCAGTTTCATTTCAGAAATTTAAGTTCTGACATGGTGATGTAAAAATTGAGGGCAATAAACACGTATACATATATGAATAAAAATAGGGGCAGTTTTTTAAAAATATTTCTAAGAGGCAAATAATTGCAGTTTTTTAGAATGCTAGTAAAAAGTAAAGTTTTATGCAACATTTTCAAGCAAATATTGGTACACATTTTGATATGTGCCTTTACTTGTTGACAGTTTAAGTCAATAATATCATATGGCAGATATACTGCTATCTGAACCATTTGTCTGTCTCTTAAGCCATCTTTGAACTACTCATCAAAACATATTTTCCAAGAAGAAAAATTACTAAAAACATACTTTACCATAAATTTAAAAAAAAAAAAATCCATCATGGTAAATTCTATGCAAATATTTTATTTTCATTACAGAAAGAATGTTATGAGAAGGAAATAAAATCAAACTAACCCAACAATAACCCAAATATTCAACAAGCTTGTCTTTCTATTGATGATGAAAAACTATTAATTTATTAATACAATCAATAGCTACCACAGATATTTCAGACACTTTGCTAAGCACTTGAGGTTTACCAGGAACAAAACAGATATTCTTCTTACAAATAATTGTAAAATTAAAACTTTGCTAATAGCGCCATTGTAAGTATAGGAAACTATGAAATCATATAACAGGAGCACTACTCCTGAATGGTGTGAGTTAGGAAAGCTTCCATGAAAAAGTAACATTTAAGTAGGATTGTAAAGAGAAAGAAGGTTAAGTCATTTGGTGAGGGGGTGTGGGAGAAATAGAATATGGATAGCATTCAAAGTATGAAATGTCATATCCCAAAGAAGTTACTCTTCAGCATTAAAATTAATGGTGAATCAACATAAAGTAAAACCTGTGAAAGCGAGAACCGATGTAAGGCTGAAACTTGTTAGAGGAGGAAGATTGTCACTAAAATGCGTGACAAAAAAGTTGTAAGATTGCACCCCACTGAAGACAGAAAACTTGGGAGACCTGGTAAAACAAGATAGTCTCATTGAGTTCCAATTCTCCCAGGTTTCACTGTACTATATGCAAGCTTTCTACCATTGACTTTGTGGTGCAGACAAAGAATATTGAATATACTGTGGACTCCCAGGGAATGAAGAAATAAGTCAGAAGACATACAACCAGAATGCTCCTTAGGAGCAAGGATGAGGAGACTTCAGCTCACTAACTTTGGACAAGTCATCAGGAAAGACCAATTGCTAGAAAAAGACATCATGGTTGCTAATGGAAAAATGTCTGCTACCATTTCAGCAAAATCAGAATTGGTCTGCAAAGCAGAGCAAACTTTTGAGGTTCTTTCCCTTTGTTACAAATCTGTATAAAAGGGGAGGGGGAGACAACATGGTGCTACAGACAGAAGCACCATACTGTCCCTCTACAACAAAGACCCCCAAAACTAAGTAAAACAGATACATACATCAATCCTGGAATCATAAGCATCAAATAAAAGGATAAAGAACTAGATCAAGCACCAAATGGAGGAAGAAACTGACAGAGAACAGAGAATGAGGAAAGGTATGGAGTAGAGGTCCCCTGACAGCTAATAGAGTATAGTTTCACCATCTTGGAGCACAGTCACCAATGAACCTGAGCAGGGAGTATGGGAAAGCAACTTCATGGAGGTGTCAACAGGAGACAGAGGAACCTCTCTGCATGTCATATTCTCTCCCTTCCTTCCTGTCTCTCTACATCGTGTGCTGAGTGCCATGCCCCCAAACAGCATATCCAGACCCCAGCCCCCTGCCCCATGCCAGCCCCTGGTCCTGCCCCTGAGTGGCACCAGTGCAGACCCTTGGACTTACTCTGCCAGCCCCAGTAAGTGCTACAAAGAAACCATCCCTACATCTCTCCCCCACACTGGACCCGTCCTGCTGCACCATAGCTGAGTGACTTGCCCTGCCCACCTAGACAAGGTGGTGAGAACTATGGTGCCCACAGACAAAACACACCCAGGCCACCCACCCAGACATAACCAAATTAAAAAAAAAAGCAGGATGAAACAAACAAACCTACAATCAGTCAATGAAGAAAATAATCCCTTAATGTCTCAGACAGCAGACAATATCAAAACATAAATAAAATTTAAAAAAGGACAGGATAGATCCTGTAAATGACCAAAATAAAACACTGATTACCTTCTGATATAATAAAAGGCACTGGAACTACGTGACAGGGAATTCAAAAGTCTAATATTCAGGGTTCTTCAAGAGATTAGGAAAGAGATGAAGGAAAATACAGACAAAACTAAGGAAAAAGTAGACAAAAATCATAGAAAATACACACAAAATCAGGGAAAATACTCACAAATCAATTGAAGAATTTAGGAAAATAATACAGGAACAAAATGTCAAAATAAATAAACAATTAGAAATCACACAAAAACAGCAATAAGAAATACAAAAAATAAACAGGAAGATTTCAGAAGTGGGCAATGCAATAGAAGGTTTCAGGACCAAATTTGAAACAATGGAAGATAAGGTTAGCAAAATTGAAGACAAATCCTTGGATAATACTTTGTTCTAGAAAAAATCAAAGAAAAGAATGAAGAAAACCTAAGAACTACGTGGGATAAAATCAAGAGCAAAAATTTGCCTGTGATCAGAGTTCCAGAACTGGGGGAGAAAAGGGAAAACTCACAGACTATCATTGAAGATTTGCTGACAGAAAACTTCCCTAATATCATGAAAGATGAAAATCTGACTATCCAAGAATCTCAAGGAACCCGATATAGGATAGATCCCAAAAGAAAGTTACCAAGACCCATCATAATCACACCCACAAAAACCAAAGACAAATAATGAGTCTTGAGAGCAGCTTGAGAAAAACCAAAACGCCATGTACAGAGGGGAAACGATAAGACTAAGCTCTGATTTTTTGGAAGAAACCATGCACTCAAGAAGGAAATGGGATGACATATATAAAATCTTGAAAGACAAAATTGTCAACCAAGAAAAATATATCCTGCAAAACTCCCACTCAAATATGATAGTGAAAGTAGGATATTTCCAGATAAACAGAAATTAAGGGAATATGTAAAACCCAAACCAAACTTACAAGAACTATTGAAGGGAGTTCTGTGATTAGAGACCAAACAACATCAGACAACAACCTGAATGTAGGAAACAGGACAGCATCAGCCAGATACTAAACTATGTAATGTACTCTCAAGGATAAAACAAAATTAAAAAACTCTCAAGGATAAAGCAAAATTAAAAGATTTACTATACGTCAACCAGAGACATAAATCTGTTAATGACAACAATGTCAGAACAGAGTAATACTTGGTGTAGGTATAGAACTTTCTAATAGACAGGAAGTCAAGGTGATATCAAGTAATAAAGAACTGATTTAAACTTACAAAGAGAAGGATAAAATTGAAGCTAACCACAAAGAAAGTTAACAAACCTACTCATGAAAATAAAGAATAAAAACATAAAGTCTCAGTGAAAACAAAATCTACAAAAACAAAAGAAATGAAAAGAAAATCCACAAACAAAAGGAACTCAGCATAGGAGAATAAGAGGAACAAAGAAAATGTCAGCACCACAAAAAAACTGCTACAAAGTGACAGCAATAAACTCATATTTACCTACAATCACAGTGAACATAAATGGCTTAAATGCAGCCATAAAGAGATCGAGTGACAGAATGGATTAAAAAAAAAATGACCCATCAATATGCCATCTACAAGAGACACACCTTAGAAATAAAGACATAAATATATTAAAAATAAAAGATGGAAAAAATATATCAAGCAAACAACAACCAAAAAAGATCAGGAGGGGCAATACTAATCTCAGACAAAATAGACTTTAAAACAAAATCCGTCATAAAAGACAAGGAGGGACATTATATAATGATTAAAGGGACAATCCACTATAAGGACATAACTCTACTAAATATGAACACTCCCAATGACAGGGCTACAAAATACACAAAACAAACTCTAACGGCACTAAGCAGAGAAACTGACAGTGGGAGACCTCAACAAACCACTTTTGGTAAAGGACAGAACGTCTAGAATGCAACTCAAAGATGCAGAAGATCTAAAGGTCACAATCAACCAACTTGTCCTCATAGACATATATAGAACACTCCACCCAACAGAAGTATACATTTTTTCCAGTGCACATGGAACATTCTCCAGAATAGACCACATCTAAGTCCACAAAACAATCCTCAACAAAACCCAAAACACTGAGATAATACAGAGCATCATCTTTGATCACAACATCATAAAAGTAGAAATTAATAACAGGAAGAGCAAGGAAAAAAATCAAAAACATGGAAAATGAACAACACCTTACTTAAAAAACAGTGGATAATGAAATCAAAGATACAATCAAAAATTTCTAGAATTTGATGCTTATGATTCCAGGATTGATGTTTGTATCTGTTTTACTTAGTTTTGGGGGTCTTTGTTGTAGAGGGACAGTATGGTGCTTCTGTCTGTAGCACCATGTTGTCTCCCCCTCCCCTTTTATACAGAGGTCAATTTATAACAATAGATGCACACATCAAAAAAGAAGAAAGTGATAAAATCTAAATGTGAGCTTTACAACTTAAAAAAATAGAAAGAGAACAGCAAAAGAAGTCCACAGCCACCAGAAGCAAACAGTAAACATCAGAACAAAAATAAATGAAATAGAGAATAGAAAAAAAATGAAAAGAATCAACACTGCTTCTTTGAAAGGGTCAACAAAATTGACAAACCATTGGCCAAATTGACAAAAGAAAAACAGGAGAGGACACAAGTAACCCAAATAAGAAATGAAATGGGGGACATTACAACAGACTCAACTGAAATAAAAAGGATCATAACAGAGTACTATGAAAAATTGTACTTGAACAAATTTGAAAACCAAGAGGAAATGGAAACATTTTTAGAAACACACTACCTACCTAAACTAATGCAAAGTGAGGATGAAAATATGTACAGACTCATAACAAGAGAAGAGATTGAAGAGGTAATTAAAAAAAAAAAAAACTCCCAACAAAAATGTCCTGGCCCAGATGGCTTCTCTGGAGAATTCTACCAAACATTCAGAGAAGAGCTTACACCAGTACTACTCAAACTATTTCAGAACATCAAGAGGAAGGAATACTTCCAAATTCATTCTATGAAGCCAGCATTATCCTGACACCAAAACCAGGCAAAGACACCACAAAAAAAGAAAGTTACAGGCCAGTATCTCTCATGAACGTAGATGCAAAAATTCTCAACAAAATTCTAGCCAATATAATTCAGCATTATATCAAAAAAAGAAAAAAAAAAAAACTCCAATCAAGTGGGGTTCATATCAGATATGCAAGGATACCTCAACATTAGAAAATCAATCAATGTAATCTACCACATAAATAAAACAAAAAGGAAAGAATCACATTATCACCTCAATTGATACAGAAAAGGCATTTGATACAGTCCAACACCCATTCCTGATAAAAATTCTCAATAAAATAGGTATAGGAGGGAAATTTCTCAACATAGTAAAGGACATCTAACCAAAAAAATGGCCAACATCATTCTTAATGGAGAGAGGCTGAAAACATTCCCCTTGAGAACTGTAACAAGACAAGGATGCCCTTTGTCACCACTCCTATTTAACATTGTGCTGGAAGTCCTAGCTAGAGCAATGAGGCAAGAAAAAGAAATAAAGGACATCCAAATCAGTAAGGAAGAAATAAAATGATCCCTATTCATGGATAATGTGATACTATACATAGAGAACCCAAAGACTCCACGAAAAACTACTGGAAGTAATAGATTTAGCAGAGTAGCAGGATAAAAGGTAAACATAAAAAATCAGTTGGATTCCTATACACCAATAAAGATAATGATGAAAAGGAAATCAAGAAAACAATATTATTTATAATAGTCCCTAAAAAAACAAACTCATAAAAATCAAACCTATTGGCAATGAGTTGATTCCAATTCATAGTGATCTCAAAAGAACAGCCCCATAGGGTTTCCAAGGAGCAACTGGTGTATTCAAACTTCCAACCTTTTGGTTAATAGCTGAGTTCTTAACCACTTTGCAACCAGGGATCCACTTAGGAATAAATCTAACCAGGGATATAAAAGACATATTCAAAGAAAACTACAAAACACTACTGCAAGAAACCAAAAGAGACCTGCATAAATGGAAAAACATATCATGCTTGTGGATGTGGAGACTCAACATTGTGAAAATGTTAATTCTACCCAAAGCGATCTACAAATATAATGCAATCATGATGCACATACCAACAACATTCTTTAACTAGTCTGAAAAACTAACCATTAACTTTATATGGAAAGGGAGGAGGCCCCGGATAAGTAAAGCACTATTGAAGAAGAGGAATATAGTAGGAGGATTCACACTTCCTGACCTCAGAATCTACTATACAACTATAGTAGTCAAAACAGCCTGGTACTTGTACAATAACAGATAAATTGACCAGTGGAACAGAATCAAGAACTCAGGTGTAACTCCATCCACCTACAGTCACCTGATCTTTGACAAAGGCCCAAAGTTCATTAAATGGGGAAAAGACAGTGCTTTAAACAAATGATGCTGACAAAACTGGATGGCCATCTGTAAAAAAAATGAAAAAGGACCCACACCTCACACCATACAGAAAAACTAATTCAAAATGGATTAAAGACCTAAATATAAAACCCAAAACTATAGAGATCATAGAAGAAAAAATAGGGTCAATGCTAGAGGCCCTGATACATGGCATAAATGGGATATACACCATAACTAACAATACACAAACACCAGAAGATAAGCTAGATACCTGGGATCTTTTAAAAAATAAACACTTATGCTCATCAAAAGACTTCACCAAAAGAATAAAAAGAGAACCTACAGACTGGAAAAGAATTTGACTATGACATATCTAAAAAAGTTCTAATCTCTAAAATCTATCGGAAAATCCAACACCTCTACAACAAAAAAAAAACACATAGTCCATTTAAAATAGGACAAAGCATACGAACAGACACTTCACCAAAAAGACGTAGAGGTGGCTAACAGACACATTAAGAAATGCTTGTGATCACAAGCCATTAGAGAAATGCAAATGAAAATTACAATGAGATACCATTTTACACCAACATTACTGGCATGAATCAAAAAAACAGAAAATAATAAATATTAGAGAGGTTTCAGGGAGATTGGAACTCCTATGCACTGCTGGTGAGAATGCAAAATGGTACAACCATTTTGGAAAATAATATGGTGCTTCCTTAAAAAGCTAGGAATACAAATACTATACAGTTAAGCCATCCTATTTCTAGGAATATTTTCTAGACAAATAAGAACAGTCACATGAATAGATATATGCCCACCCACATTCATTGCAACATTATTCACAATAGCAAAATGATAGAAACAATGTAAGTGCCCATCAACAGATAAATGGATAAACAAACTAGGGTACATACACACAATAGAATATGATACAACAATAAAGAACAATGATGAATCTTCGAAACACCTAACAACATGGATGAACCTGGAGGGCGTTATGTTGAGTGAAACAAGTGAATCACAAAAGGGCAAATACTGCATGAGACCACTATTATAAAAACTCATGAAAAGGTTTACACACAGAAAGAAACGATACTTGATGGTTACAAGGGAGGGGAGGAGTAGGGAGGGAAAAACACTAACTAGACAATTGGGCCCTGGTGGCACAGTGGTTAAAGAGCTCAGCTGCCAACCAAAAGGTCAGCAGTTTGAATCCACCAGCCACTCCTTGGTAACACTTTGGGGAAGTTCTACTCTGTCCTATAGGGTCACTATGAGTCGGAATCTACTCGACAGCATTAGGTAACATGTTAGACAATAGGTAAGTGGGAATTTTGGTGAAGGGTTAGACAGTGCACAATACTGGGGAAATCAGCACATCTTGACCAAGGCAAGGTCATGGAAGCTCCATAGACACATCGAAACTCCCTGAGGGACCAAATTATTGGACTGAGGGCTGGGAGCCATGGTCTAGGGGGATATCTAGGTCAGTTGGCATAACATAGTTTATAAAATGTTCTACATCCTATTTTGGTGAGTAGCGCCTGGGGTCTTAAAAGCTTGTGAGCCGCCATCTAAGATACATCTACTGTCCCACCTGTCTGGAGCAAGGGAGAATGAAGAAAACCAAAGACACAAAGGAAAGATTAGGCCAAAGGACTAATGGGCCACAAGTACCACAGCCTTCACCAGGCTGAGTCCAGCACAACTAGATAGTGCCTGGCTACCACCACTGATTGCTCCGACAGGGATTACAATAGAAGCTGGAGAAAAATGTAGAACAAAATTGAAATGTACAAAAAAAAAAAAAAAAACCCAGACTTACTGGTCTGACTGAGACTGGAAAAACCCGAAGAGGACGGCCCCTTGGACACCTTTATAACTCAGTACTGAAGTCACTCCTGAGGTTTACCCTTCAGGCAAACATTAGCCAGGCCTATAAAACAAACAATAATACACATAGTTCAACCATGTATAAAAGACTAAATGGGCACACCAGCCCAGGGGCAAGGGTGAGAAGGCAGGAGGTGACAAGAAAGTTGGAATGGAAATGGGGAATCCAACGTCGAAAAGTAAAGAGTGACATTTCACGATGGTGGAAGCCATGTCACAAAACAATATGTGTATTAATTGTTTAATGAGAAACTAATTTGCTCTCTAAACTTTCAACTAAAGCACAATAAAAAAATATAAAAGTAGGGATTTCTGTTTTGGTGCAAGGTTTATAATCCCCCTATTGACTACATGGAACCCTGGCCGCACAGTGGTTAAGAGTCCATCTGCTAACCAAAGGCTGGCAGTCCAAATCCACCAGCTGCTCCTTAGAAACCCTATGGGGCAGTTCTACTCTATCCTGTAGGGTCGCTATGAGTCGGAATCGACAGTAATGGGTTTGGTATTTTTGGTTTACTGACTACCTCAAGAAAATAAACAGGCAAAATATTTCATATAAAGTGTTCTCAAAAGCACAAGTCAGATGTTGCTGAAGCATTTAGGGTTTGCAATGACTTCATCTGTGGGGTACTCTCCCTATAGTCTTGTATCTCATAGACATGACCCTGCTTGCATACAATGGTACCTTTTTTTCTAGTTGACTTCATTGACATACTGTGGAGGGAATTCGAAGTTATTGTGGTGTTGTTATTTAAAACCATCAAGCGTTTTGCAGCAGGAGATTGTGCTAATTTGTGGAATTGTATGTATTGTTAGGCGTAATTTTTTTCTTTTTAAAATAATTAGGCAGCAGGTAACAAGTTGATTTTCAAAAGCCAGCTACAGAGTCCTCCATAAACTTACCCAGAAATGGTTCAATCCAGATAGTGACACAAGTTACTCATGTTTTCAAAATCTCACTGTACGCGCACCTATGCTATTTTGTAAGATTTTATAGAACTATCTGCTACAAAAGAGGAATTATGCTGTTGTTAGCCAATGTAGCCAGCAGCTGTCTACCTCTTCCTTCTGTCGATTAGCAAACTAAACCTTAGGTGATGGCGATGGGTGTGGCTCAATTGAGAGCTGCTCAGACCAAGAGGAACCTGCCCACTCCTGTCCATTGTCCTCAAAGCTCTCTGTGTGGCTCAAGCCAGTCAAATCCAGTTTACTAGCCTACATGCCAATGAAAAAATGCAATTTGTCTTACTGTGCCTGGGTGCCATGATAACCTGTGTAGTCCATGATGTTTGTATGTACTTCCTTGTGAAGGATGGTATTAAAGGTGTCTGCCTCCCTTTTATCAGAGAGCTTGATTCGAGGTGCACGCCTCCTTGTCCTTGCCTGCGTGCTTGCAATAAGATACACCTTGATGTATCTTTATTGAGGAGAAGCCACTCTGAGCAGGATCTGCTTCGGGTAGCACTGTTTCTGTGTACACATGCATGTGAAATAAAGCTGGTTAAGTTTAAAAATGCACGTAAGAATGTGCCCTTCCTGTAACCATAAGCCTTTTAGAGCCTTAAACAGCCCACCTGAAATTTCTTTGAGAACACTGCTTCAAGAACTAAGACACTTAAACTCAGATTTTTTTCTTATATGATTTATTATCTTATTTTTACCCTCATAAGTTCTTTTCAATTTCTGCCTAAAGAGACTAATGAATTCTTTTCTTTAGTAATTCAACTCACTCAAGGATAAACTTGACTTTGATTTTCAGCTCTGGTGTTTGTTTTTTGATATGATGTATTTCAATCCTTCTCCCTCATCCTCTTCATTTAACCAGTTGCCTAGTTCTATCAATTTCTTCTGATAAACATGTTTTTGAATCCTTCTATTTCCTAATATTTCTACTGCTGGTAAGACCAATCATTACTGCTTACTTAACCTACTGTACTAGATTCCTGACTTTCATCCTTGTACTCACGTTTATCCTTCTTGAATTTGTTCTCAGAAAATCTTTCAGAGGAAAGCATCTTATAATACGTATGTTATCATGCCATTCAGATATTTTTTAAAAAGTCAGAGGTGGTGAATTTTTCTTTGGGTTATGACCAAAATCATTACCATAGTCTATAAGGCTCATTACAATCTGATAATACTTTTCCAACTTTCTTTCATTCCTCTCCACTCCTTGCTAGCTAAAGTTGAACCATATTTATCTTTTCAGTCATTGACACATTCCAAGTTTCCTTTGTTTTCATCACTATATCTCCATCATTTGGAAGTATTTATTGAATTAATAAAGTAGCAAAGGAGTGAACAGTTATTTTTGATAATTCTTCAGGAGATTTCTTCAGGATCGCTTTCATTATTGCTCACCTCCTCTCTGTATATCTCTATCAGTTCAGTACTGACCAAGACCACTTTGTTGAAGGAGCTCATCTCTATGGTCCAAGCTACACATCACAATAATGTGAATTGCTTATTTTTGAATCAAAGTCCAATGCTGTTTTGGTCAACTATGGCCCAGGTGAAGGTGTCCCATAGTTCAGAATATGACTCTTCTCATTGGGAGGTACTGGATAGACAAGCCAGATGACTCACCTGGTTTTCTCCTGCTGTTCTGAGTCCTTCTTTTCGGAGTTTTTGCTGGTTTCTTCTCATCTACCTGACCTCTAAGTTTTATGCATAGCTTTGTATGAGTTCTCACTTTTATCTTCTTTTATGGGTGACATCATTACTGTTGTTCTTGTTGTTATTAGGTGCTGTCAACTCGGTTCCAACTCACAACAGCCCTATGCACACAGAAGGAAACGCTGCCCAGTCTTGTGCCATCCTCACAATTATTGCTATGCTTGATCCCATGGTTGCAGCCACTGTGTCAAAACATCTCATTGAGGGTCGTCTTATTTCCATTGACCTTCTATTTTACCAAGCATGATGCCCTTCTCCAGGGACTGGTCTTACTTGAAAACATGTCCAAATTACAGTACATAAGATGAATTTTTCCCATCCTCGCCTCTAAGGAGCATTCTGGCTGTACTTCTTCCAAAACAGACTTGTTCATTCTTCAGGCAGTCCATATTCAATACTCTACACCAACACCTCGATTCAAATACATAAATTCTTCTTTGATCTTCCTTTTTCATTGTCCAGCTTTCCCACGCATGTGAGGTGATTGAAAATACCATGGCTTGGGTCAGGAGCACCTTAGGCCTCAAAGTGACATCTTTGCTTTTTAACACTTTATAGAGGTCTTTTGCAGAAGAATTGCCCAATGCAATAAGTCATTTGATTTCTTGACTTCTGCTTCCATGAGCATTGTGGATCCAAGTAAAATGAAATCCTTGACAACTTCATACTTTTCTCTGTTTATCATAATATAGGTCATTGGATCAGTTATGAGGATTTTTGTTTTATGTTGAGCTGTGATCCATACTGAAGGCCGTAGTCTTTGATCTTAGTCAGTAAGTACTTCAAGGCCACTTCACTTTCAGCAAGTAAGGTTGTGTCATCTGCATATTGCAGGTTGTTAATGAGTTTTCCCCCAATCCTGATACCATGTTATTTTTCATATGTCCATCTTCTCAGATTATTTGTTTAGCATAAGATTGAATAAGTATGGTCAAGAAATCAAAAGATGCATTGCATTGGGCAAATCTGCTGCAAAAGACCTCTTTAAAGTGTTGAAAAGCAAAGATGTTACCTGGTAAACTAAGGTGTGCCTGACCCAAGCCATGGTGTTTTCAATCATCTCATATGCATGTGAAACCTGGACAATGAATAAGGAAGACTAAAGAAGAATTGATCCCTTTGAATCATGATGTTGACAAAGAATCATAAATACACCACGGACTGCCAAAAGAATGAACAAATCTATCTAGGAAAAAGTATAACCAGAATGCTCCTTAGGAGCAAGGATGGCAAGATTACATCTCACATACTTTGGACATGTTATCAGGAGGGATTAGTCCCTGGAGAAGGACATCATGCTTGGTAAAGTAGAGGGTCAGTGAAAAAGATGAAGACCCTCAGCAAGATGGATTGACACAGTGGTTGCAACGATGAGCTCAAGCATAGCAATGATTGTGAGGATGGCGCAGGACTGAGCAGTATTTCATTCTGTTGTACATAGCATTGCTATGAGTCGGAACCCACTCGATGGCACCTAACAACAGCAACAAGTACGATGAAAGGATACAACCCTGATGCACACCTTTTCTGATTTAAACTACGCAGTATCCCCTTGTTATGTTTGACTGACTGCCTCTTGGTCTATATACAGATTCCTCATGAGCACACATAAGTGTACTGGAATTCCCATTTTTCTAAATGTTATCCATAATTTGTTATGATCTACAAAGTCGAATGCTTTTGCATTGTCAACAAAACACAGGTAAATGTGTTTCTGGTGTTCTCTGCTTTCAGCCAAGACCCATCTGACATCAGCAATGATGTCATGGATTGAACTGTGTCCCCCAAAATATCTGGCAACTTGGTTGAGTCATGATTCCCAGTATTGTAGACTGTGTACCATTTTGTAATCTGATGTGATTTCCTTATGTGTTGTAAACTCTATCACTAAGATGTAATAAGATGGATTAGTGGCAGTTATACTGATTAGGTATACAAGATTAGATAGTGTCTTTAGCCAATCTCTTTTGACATAGAAAAGAGAGAAGCGAGCAGAGACACATGGGAACCTCATACCACCAAGAAAGCAGTGCCAGGAGCAAAGCACGTTCTTTGGACCTGAGGTTCCTGCACTGAGATGCTCCCAGACCAAGGGAAGACTGATGACAAGGACCTTCCTCTGGAGCTGACAGACAGAGAAGGCCTTTTGCTGGAGCTGATGCCCTGCATTTGGACCTGTAGCCTACTAGACTGTTAGAGAATAAATTTCTCTTTCTTAAAGCCATCCACTTGTGGTATCTTTGTTATAGCAGCACTAGATGACTAAGACTGAATTTGGCACCAAGAGAGTGGGGTGCTGCTCTAACAGATACCTAAAATTTGGAAGCAGTTTTGAAACTGTGAATAGATAGAGGAGTGGCAGTGGCAGAGGACCAGCAGCAGCAGAGAACCTGCAGCAGCAGAGAAGCAGCAGTGGCAGAGAACCAGCATCAGCAGAACCAGGAGACCAATGCGAGAAGGCAATGGAGCTGAACCATGGAGCGAGAGAGCTGAGTGCCTGTGCGCAGGAGGCTTCTTGGTGGAGTGGGGTGCCTCCAGGCACTTATCAGTGGAGCTACAGAGCTTTGGAACAATTGCCCCAGCTGGGTAGATGCAGACATGAGGCCCGAGGGCAGAGAGTGTACAGAAAACAGAAGCTGAAAAGACAAGGGACACAAGAAACCGAGCTGCCTCAGTCTCAAAAGGTATGGCCATGACCTCAGGGGTTTCAAAAGGTACAGCCATAGCCTCTGGTGTTTCTAAGTGTGGAGTCACCACTCAGATGGACTAGGAGAATTGTGAGCCTAAAGCTAGGGGAGCAGAGCTGCTGTCCCAGTGGGTGGAAGGTGCCCCTGAAGCCCAGGGCCCAGAGGCCTCCACTCAGAATCTGGAGAGTGTGGGCAATACCTAGAGAATGGAGGGGCAGGGCCATTGTGTAAATTGTCTTAGAGAACAGATGATTATTTTCAAAGCCTTGAGGGCTAATGTAATGTGTTCTGCTGACTTGCTTGGTGCCTGTTATTTTTTCCTCCAGTTTCTCCCATTTGTAATGGAAATGTCTAGCTTGTGCCTGTTCTGCCATTGTTCCTTTGGAAGCAGATAACTTGTATTCTGAATTTCACAGATGAAGAGGAATTTTTGGATTTTGGACTTGGAGTCAAGACTTTTGCTATGATATGATGGGATGAATGTTTTGCATGTTGCAAGGATGTGATTTTTTTGGGGTGGAATGTCATGGATTGAATTGTGTCCTCCCAAAAATGTGTGTATCAATTTGGCTGGGCCACGATTCCCAGTATTGTGTGGCTGCCCTCCATTTTGTGATCGTAATTTTATGTTAAAGAGGAATAGGGTGGGATTGTATAACACACTTACTAAGGTCACATCCCTGATTCAATGCAAAGGGAGTTTCCCTAGGGTGTGGCCTGCACCATCTTTTATCTTACAAGAGATAGAAGGAAAGGGAAGCAAGCTGAGAATTGGGGACTTCATACCACCAAGAAAGCAGTTCCAGGAGCCGAGTGTGTCCTTTGGACCCAGGATCCCTGCGTGGAGAAGCTGCTAGTCCAGGGGAAGATTGAGGAAAAGGATCTTGCTGCTAGTACCGGGGAAGATTGAGAAAAAGGATCTTCCTCCAGAGCCAACCCAGAAAGCCTTCGCCTGGAAATGACAACCTGAATTTGGACCTGTAGCCCACCAGACTGTGAGAGAATAAATTTATCTTTGTTAAAGCCATCCACTTGTGGTATTTCTGTTAAAGCAACACTAGATGACTAAGACAAATGATATACTTAGTTCCAAGTCCTCTTCTGAATCCAACTTGAATTTCTGGCATTTCCCTGATGATGTACTGATGCAACTGCTTTTGAATTATCTTCAGAAAAAATTTTCTTGGATGTGATATTAATGATATTGTTTCATAATTTCTGGATTCAGTTGAATCACCTTTATTTAGAATGGGCACAAATATGGATCTCTTCCAGTATGTTGGCCATGTACCTGTCTTCCAAATTTCTTAGCATAGACGAGTGAGCACCTCCAGTGCTGCATCCGTTTCTTGAAACTTCTCAATTAGTATTCACTCAATTCCTGGAGCCTAGCTTTTCTCCAATGCCTTCAGTGCAGTTTGGACTTCTTCCTTCAGTATCATCAGTTTTTGATCATATGCTGCCTCCTGAAATGGTTGAATATTGACCAATTCTTTTTGGTACAGTAAGTATATTCCTTCCATCTTCTTTTGATGCTTCCTGCATCATTCGATATTTTGTCCATAGAATACTTCAATATTGCAACTAGAGGCTTGAATTTTTTTTTCAATTCTTTCAGCTTGAAAAATGCTGAGTGTGTTCTTACCTTTTGGTTATCTAACTCCAGGTCTGTGCACATTTCATTATAGTACTTTACTTCGTCTTCTTGAGCCGCCATATGAAATTCAGGGTGGATATAATCAAGATAGTATTCTAGCTTTCATGTACTTGTTTTAATTTTCTTCAGATTCAACTTGAACTTGCATATGAGCAATTGATGGTCTGTTCTACAGTTGGCCCCTGGCCTTCTTCTGACTGATGATATTGAGCTTCTTCATTGTCCCTTTCTGCAGATGTAGTCAATTTGATTCCTGTGTATTCCATCCTGGGAGATCCAACGGTACAGTCATTTATGTTATTGAAAAGAGATATTTGCAATAATGGGTCATTGGTGCTTCAAAATTCTATCAAGTGATCTCTATGATGGTTTCTATCACCAAGACTATATTTTTCAACTACAGGTTCTTCTTCTTTGTTTCCAACTTTAGCATTCCAATCACCAGTAATTATCAATGCATCTTGATTTAATTTCAGACTGCAGAGGTTGATAAAATTCTTCAATTTCTTCATCTTTGACATTAATTGTTGGTGCTTAAATTTGAACAGTAATTGTACTAACTGGTCTTCTTGTAGGCATATGGATATTATCCTATCACTGACAGCATTATCCTTCAGGATAGATCTTGAAATATTCTTTTAGACAATGAATGTGACACCATTTCTCTTCAATTTGTCAACCCTGGCATAGTAGACCACATGATTGTCTGATTCATATTGGCTAATACATCCATTTTAGCTCACTAATGCCTAGGATATCAATGTTTTTGCATTCCATTTAATTTTGTGACGTCTTCCAATTTTCCTAGATTCACATTTTGTACATTCCACATTTTGATTATTAATGAATGTTTGCAGCTGTTTCTTCTCATTTTAAGTTGTGTCACATTCAGCAAAGGAAAGTCCTGAAGGCTTTACTCCATTCATGTCATTCAGGTCGACTCTACTTTCAGGAGGCATTTTGTGTGCATTCCAACCTTAAGTGCTATCTTCTGTCACTATGTCAGACAATGTTTCCCTTCTATTCATAAGGTTTTCACTGGTCAATTTTTTCAGGAGTAGATTGCCATATCCTTCTTCCTAGTATGTCTTAGTCTGGAAACTCCACTGAAATCTGTTTACCATGGGTGACCCTGCTAGTATGTGAAGTACTGGTTGTAGAGGAGGTGGGGCCAAGATGGTAGAGTAGTCAGACCCTTCCTGTGGTCCCTTGCACAACAAAGACCTGAAAAAAACAAGTAAATCAATTATATATGACAATCTAGGAGCCCTGAACATTAAAGACAAAGTTGAGGAATCCAACTGAGCAGCAGGGGTAGGGAGAGACAGTTCAGAAGCAGCAAGGAGTTGCCAGAAATGTACTGGCTAGCATAGGCACACTTCAGGCTGAATCAACTGGAGAGCACAGGGTGAAGCAAGCAGTGGCACTTGGGATGTGTTTGTCACATTGGGAGAGACTGAGCAGCAGAAAGTCTACTCAAGCCTCCAGAACCAGGGAGAAGTGGTCCTCAATTGGCCAAAAATATGTACAAGAATCTAAACTACCACACAAATCAAATCCCCCCTCTTTGGGATGTACCTCTCTGCCATTTACCTGCCCCCTCCCCACTCTGCTCTGGGTCCCTGTCTGGCTTCTGTGATTGCTCAACCCCATGGTCTAGTTGTAGGGCCCATCACACACCCTGAGCCATTCTCCCAGATTTGGAGAGGGAACAAATTAACAAATAGGAAAAAATAATCTGCCAGCTCCCTTAAGCTGGGAACTCAGGGCAGGCACACCCTCTTTCTCTAGGCATAAGGGGTCCACAGACTTTGAATGCCTTTCACCCCTGCATAGACCTATGTGGGCCCACTTCAACAGTGTAGGCCCTCATTAGCACAGTGCAACAGGGTGTATAGCTGAAGACTATTTTCAACTGCATCAGCTATAAAGACGAGTGGCAGATTCATGATACTTGACACCACCCTGTCCATTAAGCAGAGTCCTCACCTACCCACATCAGGGGCCTGAGGACTGGTGGCTTTACCCACTCCACTTAGCCACCTGTGACAAGATTCCAAGACTAAGTGGTACCTCCCAGTCCTTACAGCTGACAGCACTGGGTACCCATAGTCCAGCTGCAAAACCCACCCACCTATGCACTCTAGGGAACAAGGAAACTCCTTCCACCCAGGCACGCAGGGGCAGCTGCCAGCTCCCTGCCTTGCTCAGCACATGATCCCCTACTGCAGCAAGATACCTGTGTCTATTTAAATCACCCCTGCCTGTCTAGGACTATATGTGAGAACCTGCACTACACACTTGGTGACCGATGACCTGGACACCTGAGCTGAATCCACACAATAAAAGTAAATGGACTCCTGGGCTCACATACCTAGTAACAGATCTAACCACCTTTTTACAGGATGTGAGAATTTCAAAGTTGCCAATAATCAAAACAGCTCACATGACAAGCCTATTTGGGCTTATCCAAAAAAAA
>NW_004444044.1:8495260-8497079 GCF_000243295.1 Trichechus manatus latirostris
AGTAAGAAAACATAAAATAAATAAATATAATAACTTATTGATGGCTCAGAGACAACAGTCAATATCAAATCACATAAAGAGTCAGACTATGACAGCTTCAGCAAGTTACCAAAACAAAGAACCAAGAAACCTTCCAGAGGAAAACAACTTCTTAGAATTATTGGAGGTAGAATTCAAAAGATTTTTATACAGAACTCTTCAAGATATCAGGAAGGAGTTCATGCAAAATTAAGAACAATCAAAGGAACACACAGACAAAGCAGTAGAGGAACTTAAGAAGCTTATAGAAGAGCATAATGACAAATTTAACAGGCCGCAAGAATCCATAGAGAGACAACAAACAGAAATCCAAAAGATTAACAATAAAATTTAAGAATCAGAAAACTTAATAGAAAATCATAAGAGCAGAACTGAGGCAATGGAAGTCAGAATTAGTGAGATTGAAGATAAAGCACTTGACACCAATTTATTTGAGGAAAAATCAGGTAAAAGAATTTTCAAAAATGAAGAAACCTTAGAAATTATGTGGGACTCTATCAAGAGGAATAGCCTACAAGTGACTGGAGAACAAGAACAGGAGGGTATAACAGAAAACACAGACAGAATTGTTGAAGATTTGTTGGTAGAAAACTTCCCTGATAGCATAAAAGTTGAGAAGGTATCTATCCAAGAAGCTCATTGAACCCCACACAAGGTACATCCCAAAAGAAAGTCACCAAGACATTATAATTAAACTTGCCAAAACCAAAGATACAGAGAGAATTTTAAGAGCATTTAAGGATAAATGAAAAGTAATGTACAGAAGAGAGTCAATAAGACTAAGCTCGGACTACTCAGCAGACACCATGCAGGCAAGAAGGCAATAGGATGACATATACAAAGACTTGAAGGAAAAAAATTGTCAGCCAAGAATTATATATCCAGCAAAACTGTCTCTCAAATATGATGGTAAAATCAGGTCATTTGCAGATAAACAAAAGTTTAGGGAATTTGTAAAAACCAAACCAAAATTACAAGAAATACTAAAGGGAGTTCTCTGGTTAGAAAATCAGTAACATCAGACAACAATCCAAGATTAGAACACAGGACAGAGCAACCAGATATGAACACAGATAGGGAAGACACAGAAACAAATCAAAGCTAAAACATTGAAAATAGGGAAACAGAGACGTTAGTATGGAAAAGACGACAACGTTAAAACAAAAAGAGGGACTAAAAAATGTACTCATAGAACTTTCGATATAAAGAAGCAAAAGACTGGTTTAAACTTAGAAAAATAAGGGTAACTATTAAGGTAACCACAAAGGAAACTAACAATCCTACACATCAAAAAAAAAAAAAAAACGTGGAAAACATAAAGACTCAGCAAATACACAATCAACAACAATGAAAAAGATGACATGAATGTGCATAAAGAAAAATGACTCAGCACAGAAAACTAAGTGGAACAAAGAAACTGTCAACAACAGACAAAAAAGACATCAAAATGACAGCACTAAACTCATAGCTATCAATAATTACACTGAATATAAATAGACTAAATGCACCAATAAAGAGACAGAGAGTAGCAGAATGGATAAAAAAGGCACAATCCGTCTATATGCTGCCTACAAGTAACACACCTTAGACTTAAGAACACAAAACAAACTAAAGCTCAATGGGTGGAAAAAAACGTATCAAGCAAACAACACTCAAAAAAGAGCAGGAGTTAAAAAGTTGAGTATTTAGAGGGTTAAAATGTTGTGGGGTTGTTAACCAATGTCATAAAACAGCATGTGTGTTACTGTTACATGAGAAACTATCTGTTCTGTAAGCCTTC
>NW_004444044.1:8497179-8524949 GCF_000243295.1 Trichechus manatus latirostris
CACTCAAAAAAGAGCAGGAGTGGCAATATTAATCTCTTACAAAATAGACTTTAAAGTAAAATCCATCACAAAGTATAATGCAGGATACTATATAATGATTAAAGGGTCAATACACCAGGAGGACATAACCATAATAAATATTTACGCATCCAAGGACAGGGCTCCAAAATATATGAAATACTGGTTGTATACTTCCAGCATCACAACAATATGCAAGCCACCTCAGTACAACAAACTGACAGATGCTCGGTGTGGTGATTTCATTAACTATCTATTTTTGTATCACATGTTTATTAGTTTTCTATTTCAGTATAAAATATTATAGCATAAAAATTGTATTTCAGCAAAGAAAGTAGGCACTTTAAAATATCACCAACTTATTAGCTCACAGCTCTGTAGGTCAGAAATCTGTATTCTGAATTCTCTGCTCAGGGTATCACAAGGCTTGAATCTAGATGCCAGCTAGGCAAGATTCTCGTCTGGAAGCTCTTTGGAAAATTTCTCTACCATAACCAATTTTGTTGTTGGCAGAATTGCCTTGCTATGTGCTTCAGCTTCATCATCAAGCCAGCAATGGTGTGCCTAATCCTTCTCGTGCTTCAAATCTCTGATTTCTTCTACAATCAGCCAGAGAAAACTCTTTACCTTTATAGGGCTCATGTGATTAGGTCAGGCTCACCAACATAATCTCCCTACCTAAAGGTCAACTATTAAATATACCGTTACTTAATCACAATAGTAAAACTCATCATATTTACCATCCCAAAAATTGCACACGGCCTGCCCACCAGTGGTGGAACATCTTGAGGGACGTCATAGAATTCTATTCACCAGACAAAATGTAAATTGAATATTTTTCACAAACTTAAAACGACTCCTGCTGTTATTTTCTGATCCAGACATGAGGATTAAATTAAGCATGAAAAAGCTGTACCTGCAATGACTATCCATACCATTATAATAGCATTCTTATTGAGTGACAATCTTTTTATTTCCACTTTCATAGTGTGAAACAAATATTTTAACTAACAAAAATTTCTCTTAAATGTTTACTTCACTGTCAGATGGACTTTTAACCAAACAATTTCTTATCGATCAAATTTCTCTAAAGTTAGGTTTAATGTTAACATTTAGTGTGAAGATTCCACACTTCAAAGCTCTCAAAATTGCCGTTCCCAATCTAGCTTTCCTTTGGACTTGGTAGGAATTAAAATACTTAGGTTATTCAAGAGTAGAGTGGTGATCAGTCTTTTTTCCATTCCTTCAGTAGTTATCTGATTGGGATAAAAATTTTCATTCATCTAATTGTCAGCTCGTCCTGCATCATATAGAGAAACACTGTTTAGTACTCTTTCTATTTTGTTGTATTTAGTGAATTACACATGTTATGTAGTTAATGGAGTTTTGAAATAATTAATATGAAACGTATAAGAGATCAATTTTATGATATTGATTATGCTGGTGTGGTTAGTTGCCATTGAGTTGATGTCAACTCATGACGACCTTACGTATAACAAAACAAAACATTTCTTGCTGCTGTACTGTCTTCATGATCTTTAGTATGCTTGCTTCCCAACCAAGGGGGATCAACTTCCAGCGCTGTATCAAACAATATTCTGTCGTGTTCCATATGTTTTCACTGGCTAATTTTCAGAAGTACACTACCAGGCCTTTTTTCCTAATCTGTCTTAGCCTGAAAGCTCTGCTGAAACCTGTCCACCATAGGTAACCCTACTTGTATGTGAAATACTGGTTGCGTAGTTTCCAGCATCACGGCAACAAACAAGCCACCACAAACTGAAGGCAAATGGTTGCTGGTGATTGTGCTACATGTACAAAATTAAACTAGAATATCTAATGTGTTCTCCAAAAAATAAATTAACAGATACGTGTGATACAGTCTCACTGAAAGTGGTGGGGGTAAAAAGCTGACTTAAGTAAGTATGGAAAATGATGTTTTAGCTAGATACAAAAAGGGATATGCATAAACACAGTACTCTATTTCAGAAATTAGCATGCTATGATCCATGAGACATATACAGGCACCACTTGTTTTTATATGGTCAGAAAGCTAGGAAATGTTTTACAAATTCAAATGCAAAATGTAAAAAAGACTATTAGCCTTTTTGTCAGAACAGTTGCTCAATTTTACCTCTAGCCCTGCAAAGCTTAAAATATTTAATATTCTATTCTTTACAGAAAATGTTCCTGCTCTACTTTTTTTTTTTTCTCACAGTGCTATGGGTTACTAATTCTGATATTACTTCATATATCACCTAGGTTGAACAAATACCTATATAAATTATAGATAATAAGAGTCAGGTTTTTCATTGTCTTAGAATTTACAAAGGAGCAGGGGAGAAGAGGGAAGTTAGAATGAGTGCTGTGTTGCTGGACTAGAGCCAGAGCATCAGCAATAAGTCATGTCTATTTTAAGATAGGTAACAGCAAGCTAATTAGCTAGATAGATACATAGATAAATGGATACCATTATAAATGTCTCTGTTTGTGTACATGCATTAGTATATACACACATATACTTGCTAACTAGGCTGAGAGGGCCGAGAAACAGTGAAATCCCAGTGACAATGAGCACAGTCAATAATCAGACCTTGATTTCTAAATACCATTCTCCATTAAAAAGAACTAGGACCCAGGACCACTACCTATCTGTCAGTTTGTCATGCTGTGGTGGCTTGCATGTTGCTATAATGCTGGAAGCTATGCCACCAGTATTTCAAATACCAGCAAGTTCACTTACTGTAGACAGGTTACAGAGAACTTCCAGGCTAAGATAGACTAAGAAGAAAGGCCTGGATATCTACTTCTGAAAATTAGCCAATGGAAACCCAAAGGATCACAATAGGATATTGTCCAATATGATGGTGCAGGATCAGGCAATGCTTCGTTCTGTTGTAAATGGGTAGCCATAGTAAGAGGTGACTTGTGGGCAACTAATAACAACAAGTACTTGAGGCAAGACTAAGACAAAATGAGCATAAAACAATTTGTAATGCCATAAAGTAAGAAACTACTAAAAAAAAAAACACTAAAAAACAAATCAATAAAGAGATACAGGAGTCAATGCGAAAGACTTCCGACTAGTCAAACCTAGAAAAATTTGAGCAACAAAATAATAGCAATGGTAACCCAAAGAACAACATAAATATATATCAGTCCATATTGATATAAAAGTTTCCGAATAAATTTTAAAAATGGGGAATACTGACATCTTTTCCTTATAGAAAAATTTAAAACAATATATGCTGATACCTCCTCTCAGGAGATGGCACTTAATCTCTCACCATCTTTCCCTAAGTGGAATAGACTTAGTGACTCACATCCAAAGAATAGAATATGGAAAAGAAAAAAGTAGTAACTTAATGGTGGAGAATCCTGGCATACATCACCTTCATCAAGGGATAAAGTTTAACATCATCGTTAATAAGTCACATTGATATGTACTTCCTGATACATTGTCATGAAAATAAAACTTCACCTCTGTGATCTTCCTCATCATACCAATAACCCAAGTCTAATCATGAAAAAACATAAGACGAACACTATTTTAGGATTTTCTCCAAAATACTTGACTAGCATTCTTTAAAATGTCAAGGTCATAAAAAACAAGGGAAGTCTGAGAGACTACCACAGATTTGAGGGGTTAAGGAGACATGATAATTAAATGCAGCGTAGTATCCTGGATTTAATCATCTAAAAAAAAATTGATGCAATTCATATAAAATTTGAAGTTTAGTTATTAGTTCTGTAACAACATCAATGTCTTCATTTTGCTAAATTCACTATGGTTATGTAAGATGTTAACATAAAAAGAAGCTGAATGAAGAGTACATGAGAACTCCATGTATCATCTTTGTCATTCCTCCATAAATCAAATGATTTCAAAGTACAATGTTTATGGATTAGTTAGATGTAAATTAAAGTATGAAAAATATTTTCCCTATCACCATTTTTAATTTTTCATAATTTAATATCTTTATTCATATCTTCTGATGTAGTGTGCAATTTATATATGAACTGGACTTAAGAATGAAGTAACTAACTTCCTTTTTGGTACTCTAAGGACAGCAACATTCTGAATTAATGGAGGTAGGAGCAGCCATGGAATCAGAAGTGTGTTATTGAAGAGTTAAATAATTTTGCTTTACAGAGAGATCTCATATATATGCCATTTAGTGACTCATGCTTCTGAGTATTCCTTACTGACAAAATCCATTAGCACACTGGAATATAGGTACAGTCCATCAAATCCCCTAACTTTCAATTTCATTTCTTTGACTGATAGATTTTTAGAAAAAAATAAATGTTTTGCTAATACCAGATAACCTGTCACATTTGACACTGGTTCA
The DNA here is from genome assembly GCF_000243295.1 of Trichechus manatus latirostris. Lineage (NCBI taxonomy): Eukaryota > Metazoa > Chordata > Mammalia > Sirenia > Trichechidae > Trichechus > Trichechus manatus. Next base: position 8,501,550 of record NW_004444044.1, read on the forward strand.
CTGACAGGGTATTTCCGCATTCCAGATTGTGACAAATGAAAACGTGTTTTGTACCAAAATTATGTTAGAAACCTTGAAGGGTTCAGAAGCTCATTTCAGATAACTCCTCAACCTTATACAGACATGATATGCTACAGCTACGAAGTGACTTGAAATTTTCTTGGGAACATAACGTTCTTAGGAGATTCATAGAGTCGTGTTCTTTTCCCCCTACCAGGGCTTACAAATAAGACGACCTTATATCTAGAAGTCAATATTTCCTGTGGCAGTGTTCAGGGCAGACATTTCATGTGGTAGAAGATTCATGAGCTCTTTTCTTTACGTAAGCTCTATTACCCATTGTCATGATTAAAGCTAGAGGCCAAGACAAAGCAGAAACTAAAGTCACTAAAGAAATATATTCTTTCTTCGTTTCCATTTTTTCCAATTTCTCATCAATAAGTCGTAAAGCAGGTAAGAACATGTTAGAAATGAAATGACAACATAAAATATTGAAAACTTTTACTTCTAGAGATGTGCTACTAGTTTATAATATTTCCTATTCTATTTCCTTATATTTGATAGTTATATTAAATTCCATAAATAAAAAAAAAATGCTTTGAAGAGAATAAAAATTCAGACCAAGTGGTAATCAACTTAGAAGGAACATGATTCCAGGTTTGATTGTGAGAAGCTTTCTTATATTGTCATGTAATCTGTTATATCTCTTCCACTTTTGAACACAATTTCTTACTTTCAGTTTCCTGCTTGCTCTCTCCATAACTCTCATGAAACATATTCAAATTTTTCTTCTTCTACCTGTTACAATCCCACCTAATGAATTCCCGTTAGCTTTTCCCTAGGCCTGAAACTCTTGCTGTACTATTACATCTGGGTTTCTTCCTTACTTCTTTTTTACTAACTAAATCCAAGAATTTGCAGAGTCGTTTTTTCAACAGTTAATTTCTGGGTAATATTTTACTTTTTTTTAATTATTGTGCTTTAAATGAAAGTTTACAGTTCAAGTTTGTCTGAAGAGTTGGCTTTAGGATTTGTTTTAGTTTTGGGCTAACAGAGAATCTGCTGCCATGTCTTCTGGGGTCCCTCCAGTCTCAGTCAGACCATTTAAGTCTGGTTTCTTCTAGAATTTGAGTTCTGCACCCCATTTTTCTCCTGCTCCATCAGGGACTCTGTTGTGTTCCCTGTCAGGGCAGTCATTGGTAGTAGCCAGGCACCATCTAGTTCTTCTGGTCTCAGGCTGATGGAATCTCTGGTTTATGTGGCCCTTTTGTTTCTTGGGCTCATATTTGCCTTGTGTCTTTGGTGTTCTTCATTCTCCTTTGCTCCAGGTCGGTTGGGACCAATTGATGTATCTTAGATGGCCACTCACTAGCTTTTAAGACCCCAGGTGCCACTCACCACAGTGGGATGCAGAACATTTTTTTAATAAGCTTTGTTATGCCAATTGACTGAAAGCATGGTCTCCAGATCCCCACCCCTGCTACTCTGTCCCTCGAAGTGTTTGATTGTATTCAGGAAACTTCTTAGCTTTTGGATTAGTCCAGTTGTGCTGACTTCCCCTGTAGTGTGCGTTGCCCATCCCTTCACCTAAGATAATTCTTGTCTACTATCTAGTTAGTGAGTACCCTCTCCATCCCTCCCCACCCGCATAACCATCAAATAATGTTTTCTTCTGTGTTTAAACCTTTTCTTGAGTTCTTATAAGAGCGGTCTTATACAATATTTATCCTTTTGTGACTGACTGATTTCACTCAGCATAATGCTCTCCAGATTCATCCATGTTATAACATGTTTCACAGATTCATCATTATTCTTTATTTTTGCATAGGATTCCATTGTGTGAATATACCATAATTTGTTTATCCATTTGTCCATTGATAGACACCTAGGTTGTTTCCATCTTTTTGCTACAGCAAACAGTGCTGCAGTGAACATGGGTGTGCATATATTATTCATGTGATGGCTCTTATTTCTCTAGGATATATTTAAAGGAGTGGGATTGCTGGATAATATGGTACTTCTTTTTCCAGCTTTTTAAGGAAGTGCCAAATCGATTTCCAAAGTAGTTGTACCATTTTCTGTTCCTACTAGCAGTGTATAAGTGTTCCAGTCTCTCCACAACCTCTCCAAACATTTATTATTTTGTATTTTTTTGGATTAATGCTAGCATTGTTGGGGTGAGATGGTATCTCATTTTAGTTTTGATTTGCATTTCTCTAATGGCTAATGATCGTAAGCAATTCCTCATGTATCTGGCAGCCACCTGAATGTCTTCTTTGGTGAAGTACCTGTTCATATCCTTTGCCCATTTTTTAATTGCGTTATTTGCCTTTTTCTTGTTGAGGTTTTACAGTACCTTGTAGATTTTAGAGATTAGACTTGATCGGATTTGTCATAGCCAAAAATTTTTTCCCAGTTTGTAGGTTGTCTTTTGACTCTTGGTGAAATCTTTTAATGAGCATAGGTATTTGATTTTTAGGAGCCTCCAGTTATCTAGTTTCTCTCCTGGTGTTGGTGCATTGTTACTTATGATTTGTGTTCTGTTTATGCCATGTATTAGGGATCCATTGTTGTCCCTATTTTTCATTCCATGATCTTTATCATTTTAGATTTTATATTTAGGTCTTTGATCCATTTTGAGTTAGTTTTTGTGCATGGTGTGAGGTATGAGTCTTGTTTCTGCTTTGTGCAGACAGATATCCAGTTATGCCAGCACCATTTGTTAAAGAGACTGTCTTTTCCCCCATTTAATGGACTTTGGGCCTTAGTCAAATATCAGCTGCTCATAGGTGAATGAATTTATGTCTGGATTCTCAATTCTGTTCCATTGGTCTATGTATCTGTTGTTGTACCAGTACTAGGCTGTTTTGACTACCATAGCAGTATAATAGGTTCAAAATCAGGTAGTGTGAAGCCTCCCACTTTGTTCTTCTTCTTGAGTAATGCTTTACATATCTGGGGCCTCTTCCCTTTCCATATGAAGTTGGTGATTTGTTTCTCCATCTCATTAAAAAATGCTGGTGGAATTTGGATCGGGATTGCATTATATCTGCAGATCACTTTGGGTAGAATGGACACTTTCACAATGTTGAGTCTTCCTATCTATGAGTAAGGTATGTTTTTCCACTTCTGTAGGTTGCTTTTGGTTTCTTGTAGTAGTGTCTTGTGGTTTTCATTGTATAGGTCTTTTATATCTCTGGTTAGACTTATTCCTAAGTATTTTATCTTCTTGGGGGCTCTTATAAATGGTAATGATTTGGTGATTTCCTTGTCGAACATCTCTTTGTTGGTGTAGAGAAATCCAACTGTTTTTTGTATGTTTATCTTCTATCCTGATACTTTACGGAAATCTTCTATTAGTTCCAGTAGTTTTCCTGTGGATTCTTTGGGGTTTTCTCTGTATAAGTTCATATCATCTGCAAATAGAGATACTTTGACTTCTTCTGTACCAATTTGGGTGCCCTTTATTTCTTTTTATAGCTTAATTGCACTGGGTAGTACGTCCAGCACAATGTTGAATAAGAGTGGTGATAAAGGGCATCCTTGTCTGGTTTCTGTTCTCAACAGGAATGCTTTCAAACTCTCTCCTTTTAGGACGACGATGTTGATTGTTGGCTTTGTATAAATGCCCTTAATTATGCTGAGGAATTTCCCTTCTATTCCTATTTTGCTGAGATTTTTTGTTGCGAATGGGTTTTGGACTTTGTAAAATGCCTTTTCTGCATCAATTGATAAGATCATGTGATTCTTGTCTTTTGTTTTAGTTATGTGATGGATTACATTGATTGTTTTTGTAGTATTGAACCATCCCTGCATACCTGGTATAAATCCCACTTGGTCATGGTGAATTAGTTTTTTGATATGTTGTTGAATTCTATTGGCTAGAATTTTGTTGAGGAAATTTATGTCTATGTTCATGAGGGATACTGGTCTGTAATTTTCTTTTTTTGTGGAGTCTTTATTTGATTTTGGTATCAAGGTTATGCTGGCTTCATAGAATGAGTTTGGGGGTATTTGATTCTTTTCTTTTCTATACTCTGAAATACATTTAGTAGTAGTGGTGTTAACTCTTCTCTGAAAGTTTGGTAGAATTCTCCAGTGAAATCATCAGGACCAGGGCTTTTTCTTGTTGTTGGGAGTTTTTTAACAAACTTTTCAATCTCTTCTTTTTTTATGGGTTTATTTAGTTGTTCTACTTCTGTTTGTGTGATTTTAGGTAGGTAGTGTGTTTCTAGAAATTTCTCCATTTCATCTAGATTTTCAAATTTGTTAGAGTACAGTTTTCCATAGTATTCTATTATGATTCTTTTAATTTCTGTTGTGTCTGTTGTGATATCACCAATCTCATTTCTTATTCAAGTCATTTGCTTCTTCTCCTGTTTGTCTTCTTTCAGTTTGGCCAACAGTTTATCGATTTTGTGGATGTTTTCATAGAACCAGATTTGGTCTTGTTAACTCTTTCAATTGTTTTTTCTATTCTCTATTGCATTTAATTCTGCTCTAATTTTTATTATTTTCTTTCCTCTGGTGCCAAAGGGCTTCTTCTGTTGCTCTGTTTCTATTCGTTCGAGTAGTAGGGTTAATGTTTTGATTTTGGCCCTTTCTTCTTTTTGGATGTTGCGTTTATTGCTATAAATTGAACTCTGAGCACTGCTTTTGCTGTGTCCCAAAGGTTCTGGTATGATGCGTTTTCATTCTCATTTGATTCTATGAATTTCTTTATTCTATCCTTAATTTATTCTATAGCCTAGTAGTTTTTGAGCAAGGTGTTGTTCAGTTTCCATGTGTTTGATTTTTTTTCCTTGCGTTTTCTGTTATTGATTTCTACTTTTATGGCTTTATGGTCAGAAAAGGTGCTTTGTAATATTTTGGTGTTTTGGAGTTTGTGAAGGCTTGCTTTATGGCCTAATATGTGGTCTATTCTGGAGAATGTTCCGTGTGCATTGGAAAAGAAAGTATACTTACCTGTTGTTGGGTGGAATGTTTGGTATATGTCCATGAGATCAAGTTGGTTGATTGTAGCATTTAGATCATCTGTGTCTTTCTTGAACTTCTTTCTGGCTGTTCTGTCCTTCACTGAAAGTGGTGTATTGAAGTTTCCTACTATTGTTGTGGAGCTATCTATCTCTATTTTCAGTGCTGTTAGAATTTGTTTTATGTATTTTGGAACCCTGACATTGTTTGTGTAAATATGTATTATGGTTATGTCCTCCTGGTGTATTGACCCTTTAATCATTATATAGTGTCCTTTCTTACCCTTTGTGGTGGATTTTACTTTAAAGTCTATTCTGTCAGAGATTAATATTGCCATTCCTGCCCTTTTTTGAGTGTTGTTTGCTTGATATATTTTTTCCATCCTTTGAGTTTTAGTTTGTTTGTGTCTTTAAGTCCATTTACATTGAACATAATTATTGATAGGTATGAGTTTAGTGCTGTCATTTTGATGTCTTTTTTGTGTGTTGTTGACACTTTCTTCCTTCTACTTCATTTTCTGTGCTGAGTCTTTATTTTATGTACATTCATTTCATCTTTTCCATTGTTGTTGATTTTGTATTTACTGAGTCTTTATGTTTTCCTTGTTTTTTATTTTGATGTGTAGGATTGTTAGTATGCCTTCTGGTTACCTTAATAGTTACCCCTACTTTTCTAAGTTTAAACCAGCCTTTTATTTGTTTGTATAGCAATGTCTTCCTCTCCATATGAAAGATTTATGACTACATTTTTTAGTCCCTCTTTTTTGTTTTAATGTTGTCATCTTTTCCGTACTGATGTCTCTGTTTCCCTCTTTTCAGCATTTTAGCTTTGATTTGTTTTTGTGTCTTCCCTATCTGTGTTCATATCGTCTTGCTCTGTCCCGTGTTCTAGTCTTGGGTAGTTTTCTGATGTTATTGATTTTCTAACAGGAGGACTCCATTTACTATTTCTTGTAATTTTGGTTTTTTTTTACTAATTCCTTAAACTTTTGTTTATCTGGAAATGCCCTATTTTCACCATCATATTTGAGAGACAGTTTTGCTGGATATAAAATTCTTGGCTGGTAATTTTTTTTTCCTTCAAGTCTTTATATATGTCATCCTATTGCCTTCTTGCCTGCATGGTTTCTGCCAGGTAGTCCAAGCTTAGTCTTACTGACTCTCATTTGTAGATGACTTTGTGTTTATCCGTAGCCTCTCCTAAAATTCTCTCTGTATCTTTGATTTTGGCAAGTTTGATTATAGTATGTCTTGGTGACTTTCTTTTGGGATATACCTTGTGTGGGGTTTGATGAGCATCATGGACAGATATCTTCTTATCTTTCATGATATCAGGAAGTTTTCTGCCAACAAATCTTCAACAATTCTCTCTGTATTTTCTGTTATCTCCCTCTGTTCTGGTACTCCAATCACTGTTGATAGAGTCCCACATAATTCTTAAGGTTTCTTCATTTTTTTAAATTCTTTTATCTGATTTTTCCTCAAATAAGTTAGTGTCAAGTGCTTTATCTTCAGTCTCTCTAATTCTGACTTCCATTGTCTCAGTTCTGCTCCTATGACTTTCTATTGAGTTGTCTAATTTTGAGATTTTATTGTTAATCTTCTGGATTTCTGTGTGCTGTCTTTCTATTGATTCTTGCAGCCTGTTAAATTTGTCATTATGCTCTTCTATAATCTTCTTAAGTTCCTCTACTGCTTTGTCTGTGTGTTCCTTGGCTTGTTCTTAATTTTTCCTGAACTCCTTCCTGATCTGTTAAAGAGTTCTGTATATTAATCTTTTGTTTTCTACCTCCAGTAATTCCAAGAAGTTCTCTTCCTCTGGAAAATTTCTTGGTTCTTTGTTTTGGTCGCTTGCTGAAGCCATCATAGTCTGCCTCTTTATGTGATTATATATTGACTGCTGTCTCCAAGACATCAATAAGTTATTATATTTATTGATTTCATGTTTACTTACTGTGTTGTAGCCTCTTGTTTTGTTTTCATATACCCAAATAGGCTGCTCTTGTGAGCTAGTTTGGTTACTGGTGCCTTTGAAGCTCTAATATCCTGTCACCATGTGGTTAGATCTGTTACTGAGTATATGAGCACAGGAGTCCGTTTACTTTTCTTGTATGGATTCAGCTCAGATGTCCAAATACTTGGTCACCAAGTGTGTGGTGCAGGCTCTCACCTACAGTCCTAGATGCTCAGGGGTGATTGGTGTAGGCACAGGTATCTGACGGCAGTAAGGGTTCACATGCCAAGCAAGGCAGAGGACTGACGGCTGCCCCTGAGTGCCTGGGAGGAATGCATGTCCCTGTTCTCTAGAGCATGCAAGTGGGTGGGTTTTGCAGCCAGACTATGGGCACCCAGTTCTGTTGGTTGTAAGGACTGGGAAGCAACCAAACCAACCCATTGCCGTGAGTTGATTCTGACTCATAGTGCCCCTATAGGACAGAGTAGAACTGCCCCATAAGGTTTCCCAGGAGTACCTGGTGGATTCTAACTGCTGACGTTTTGGTTAGCAGTTGTAGCTCTTAACCACTATGCCTCCAGGGTTTCCTTAAGGACTGGGAGGCACCACTTATTCTTGGAACACTGTCACGGGTGGCTAGGTGGCCTAGGTGGAGCCACCAGTCCTCAGGCCTCTGATGTGGGTAGGTAAGGACCTTGCTTAATGGGCAGAGCAGTGTCAAATATCACGAATCTGCCACTCCACCATGTAGCTGATACAGTTGAAGTTAGGCTTCAGGTATATACCCCGTAGTACTGCGCTAATGAGGGGCTGTGCTGTTGAAATGGGCCCACGCAGGTCTATGGAGGGGTGAAAAGCATTCAGAGTCCATGGACCCCTTATGCCTGTGCCTTAGCAAGAGAGACGCACCTTCCCTATGTTTCCAGCTTATGGAAACTGGCAGATGATTTTATTTTGTTAATTTGTTTCCTCTTTAAGGCCGGAAGAATTGCTCAGGGAGTGCAATGGGTCCTACTTCTGGTCCACTGAGTGCAGCAATTGCTGAATCTGGACTGGGACCCAGAGGAGAGCAGGGAGGGGGCAGGTAAATTTGAGAGAGGTACTTCCTAAAGGTGGGGGGAGTTGATTCACAACATAGGTTAGTTGCATGTACTTACCTTTTGCCAATCGAGTGCTCTTTTCACTGATTCTAGAGGCTTGAGTAGACTCTCCACCACTGGGTCTCTCCCGATGTGAAAAACACATCTTGAGCACCACTGCTTGCCTCACAGTGTGCTCTGGCTCCAGGGTACCGGTTCGCACTGTATCAGATCTGGCAACTCCTCGCTACTTCTAAACCCTCTCTCCCTCCCCCTGCTGCTCAGTCCGATTCCTCAACTTTGCCTTTGATGGTCAGGGCTCCTAAATCGTCATATATAATTGGTTCACTTGTTTCTTTGGGTCTTTGTTTTAAGAGGGACTACAGGAAGTGTCTGACTACTCCCCCATCTTGCCCCCACCCATATTTTACTTCTTTATGCTTATTATGACAGCTTTTTTATGCAGTACTCTAAGAACATTTACCCTTCTCTAATAAATATATCGAAAACTGTAACTGTTTAAAGAAATGCTATAGGTTAATATTGAGACATTATATTTTCAATGCCTGAAGTTCTGCCTTAGGACGTAGAACTGTTCTGAATGCACCGAACAGTAATGTAAATATTTTTTATCTTACTGTGGGCATTTATTTCTCTGTTCTCATAATTATATTTTTATCTTCTATAATAAAACTTGTTTGTTTACCTCAGATTTTTCAGAGAAAAATGTATGTTATATTGTTCTTATTATGTGATGGTGTTTATAAGTGTTAAATTCTAAGAGTTAAGAAGCCAGTTATTAAGGTATTTGTTAGAAGACTTTATTGCTTTTCACGTTTTCCCCTAGCATAACAAATAAGCTTCCTAATATTATTTAAAATTTCCCAGGTAGACTTAAATTTATCCAATTTTATTATTCTGGCAAGAAAACTTAGGTGGCAATATAATAGAGGAAATTAAATCATAACACTTTTCTATAAGGACATCAAAGGATATTATTAGCAGAAACTAAATGAAAATGTGGGAAAACAAACTATAGTTGAAGTCTTTTGCAAATCAGTAGATGCTAGGTTGAGCTCATTTTAATATCCAGTCTATGTTTTTAAATATCACTGTTATTCATGTGAACACACAGCTTCATTTATATATAATATAAAATATAGTTGAAATGCATTAAAATAGTACATTATCTGTCATTCTAAAAACTTAATTTGACTTTAAAAAGTAGAAAATTTAATGCTAATGTTTTAACTATATAATTTATGTCCAAAAGTCCAGTCAGTATCCTTCTCTCCTAAAACTCCCTTTCCCCAGAGATGTCCCAAAGGTGCCACTGCTGGTGCATTTTGCATATACACCTGTCTGATTCAGAGTAGCTCTACAAAAATGTGGAGAAGCAGACTGGAGTAGAAGTCTCAAACCTGATTCAGACTGATTATTCCGAGAATGTTAGTGATGAAGTGGTCATTATGCCATCAAATGCCCTCAAACACTCACCAATTAGTAAGATGAAGAATGAGAAATAATGCCAGTTTATTAATATTGGTATTCAGAACTGTATGTACAACAATGGGTGAGGCATTTAGCCTAAGAATAGTCATTAAATAATTTAAATAATGTCATGTAGGAAGACTTCTAGCCATGTGGGGTACTTTGCAGTAGAAGAATAATTGTGAAACAAACAGCTAGGAAAGTCAGATTTTTTAGAAAATCTGTTTGATGTAACCAGAGAACTTCTGAGCTAAACAAAAATGTTGTTGTTGTTGTTAGGTGCTGTCCAGTCAGTTCCAACTCATAGCAACTCTATGTACAACAGAATGAAATACTGCCCAGTCCTGCATCATCTTCACAATCATTGCTATATTTGAGCCTATTGTTGCAGCCACTGTGTCAGTTCATCTCCTTGAGGGTCTTCCTCTCTTTCACTGACCCTGTACTTTACAAGCATGATGTCCTTCTCCAGAGATTGGTCCCTCCTGATAACATGTCCAAAGTATGCGAGATAAAGTCTCATCATTCTTGCTTCTAAGGAGCATCCTGACTGTACTTCTTCCAAGACAGATTTGTTCTTTCTTCTGGCAGTCCATGGTATAGTCAATATATTCTTTGCCAACACCATAATTCAAAGGCATTGATTTTTCTTCAGGCTTCCTTATTCATGGTCCAACTTTCACATGCGTATGAGACAATTGAAAATACCATGGCTTGGGTCAGGTGCACAGTAGTTCTCAAAGTGACATCTTTGCTTCTTAACACTTTAAAGAGGTCTTTTACAGAAGATTTGTCCAATGCAATCTGTCATTTGATTTCTTGACTCCTGCTTCCAAGGGCATTGATTGTGGATTCAAATAAAATGAAATCCTTGACCACTTCAATACTTTCTCCATTTATAATGATGTTGCTTATTGGTCCAGTTCTGAGGATTTTTGTTTTCTTTATTTTGAGGTGTAATCCATACTGAAGGTTATAGTCTGGTTTTCATCAGTAAGTGCTTCAAGTCCTATTCACTTTGGGCAACCAAGGTTGTGTCATTTGTATATCACAGGTTGTTAATGAGTCTTCCTCCAATACTGATTCGAGGGATTAAAACATAAAAAAGAAAGGAACTACACAGAAGTGATGTGATAACCGGTTTTTCTCCAAGGACCTTTGCCATTACTGGTGCATAGAAAGGCCAAGTATTCAGAGGACGAGGCAGAGGACTTTGGTTAAGAGGCAAAGAAACAAGCAGAACTTTTGGTGATTTCACACAGGTGGAGAGATATAAATTTGAGTTTTAGGTGCCAGCATAGTCAGGAAATTGGGACATTGAAAATTATCTATTTAAGAGAGAAGAACAGCAAAGCAATAATGATACTCGACCAATTTTTCACTTGAAACATTGTCAAATTCTTGAGGTGTGTAGGACAGTAGGATAAGAAGTTAGACAGAAAGTCAGTGATTGGTAGAGTTTCCAAAAGTCTCATACTACTAAGGCGGGGGAAAAAAAATGGTAGATATTTCCAAAGGAATTTCAAAAAAGAAAAGGCCCTAGAATATATCTCAGATTTCAGCTGGAAGTCCAGTTGGGCTGTACCATTAGGAGTGTACCTACTGTGATGGTAAAGATTGTGTGTCACTTTGGCTGGGCCAAGATTCTCAGTGTTTATAAGTGATCATTCCTATGATGGAATCTGCTGTGAGTAGTCAATCATTTGAAACAGAGTTTCCTTGGGGGTGTGACTTGCATCTGAATATAAGCAGACATTCTGGCTTTTTTGCTTGTTCTGGATCCTGCTACTACCTATTGTTCATCTGATCTCCAGTTCTTGGAACTTGAGCTAGAAACTTATCTGTCGATCTTGGGATTCATTGATCTTCACAGCCCATGTGCAGGAGCCCTGCTCTCCGACCTGCCAGTCTTGCATTCGCCAGCCCTTGTGGCTACGTGAATCAAGAGAAGCCTCTATCCTGATACATGGACTTAGGACATTCCAGCATCTGCAGGCACGTGAGCTGTTTCCTTGATATAAATCTCTCTATATATTTATACGCTTTACTGGTTTGCTTCTCTAGAGAACCCAGCCTAAGACATCTACTCTTTAAAAACTGTAACCAGGGTCCAGTGAGCTCATTTCCTCTTGCCAATATGCTTTCTTGCAATCAGAGAAAATTCTCTGGGGGAAGAAAATCATCCACAGCCTCTATAATTCAAAAATATCTGGAACTATATAAAAAATAAGCAAGCATGCCAAAAAAAAAAAAAAAAAAAAAACTAATAGAAAAACCTAATATTAACAGACTGACAGATAACCTACTTGGGTAATTATCATAAGAAGACATTAAAATAAGTATAATTAATATAGTTAAAGAAATGAATTACAAAGTACATAATTTCACTAACGTATGAGAAATAATTAAATAAAGAGAAATTAAAATACTTAAAAACCAGTGTCATCAACTCAGAAATCAATAGATGAATTTAACAGAAGTTTGGACATATCACAAGAAATTATGAGAAAACTAAGAGATGGAGATTAAAAATATATAAAGTATGAAAAGTATATAAGAGACATATATGTCATGGTTGAGTAACATACATATGATTAGAGTTTCAAAGAGGGCAGAGGGTAAGAATGGGGAATTAATGTTATCAAAAAGGATAATATCCAACACGAAGTTTGCTATATATATCAAATCATAGATTCAAGAAGCCTTAGAAATGCCAAAAAAGATCAGTTCAAAGGAAAACAAACAAACAAACCACACACACACAAAGTCTATCATATTAAAACTGATGAAAACCAAAAAGATGAAGAGAAAAAAATCTGAAAAATAGCCAAAGGAAAAAAAATTCATTGCCTTCAACTTAACAACAGTAATACTGAAAGTCAATTGAATGAAATAATATCTTCAAAGTGTTGAAAGCAAGCAGCTGTCTAACTAGAATTTCATACCTAATAAAATTTTTCTTTGAAAATGACAGCCAATAAAAGACAGATTTTTCTCCAGAAAAACAAATTGCAGTCAGATTATCTACATTATCCTTATACCCATTATACCTTGCCTTAATTACTATAGCTCTATAGTAATTCTTGACATTTGGTTGTGTAAGTCTCTAACTGTGCTCTTCATTTTCTTTTGGAAATTCTCTAGGTCCTTGGCATTTTCAGAGCCCTGGTGGCTCTGTGGTTTAAAAGCTTGGCTGCTAACCAAAAGGTAGGCGGTTTGAATCTACCAGCTGCTCCTTGAAAATCCTCTGGAGCAGTTCCACTCTGTCCTATAGAGTTGCTATGAGTCAGAATTGACTCAATGACAATGGGTTTTGGCATTTTCATATAAATTTTATATTAAGTTGTTTCTAACCATGAAGTTTTAACTATACATGCTCTCTCTAATGTAACATTTGATAAATTGTACTGTAGATACAGGACAGAGTAGATCTTCCCCATAGGGTTTCCAAGGAGCACCTTTGGTTAGCAGCCAAACTCTTAGCCACTATGCCACCAGGGTTTCCATTCATCAAAAAATACATAGAATAAAATTTGAAGTCTCAGAAAGGGAGAAATTATACAATATATAAATAGAAAATACATAAACAAAAACAGAAAAATAATTTTAATCCAGAATATATAAATAACTTCAAGAAACTAATAATAAAAAGTAAACCAAAAAGTCAATGGGAAAATAGGCAAATAATTTAAACAGTAACTTCACAAAAGAGGAAGCCCAAAATGACCAAAAAGCATAACAAAATATTTTCAACCTTGTTAGTCACTAGGGAATTCAAAGTAAACCCACTGCAAATATGGTTTTTAGAATACCAGGTGTTGATGAGGATGTGGAGCAACTTCAAGTTTTATTCATTACCATTATTATTGTTGCTGGGTGCTATGGAGTAGATTCTGACTCACAGCAACTCCATATGAAAGAGTAAAACTGCCTCTTAGACAATCTTTATAAGGAGCGAATCCCTAGGTCTTTCTCCCGCAGAGCTGCTGGATAGGTTCAAACAGCAAATCTTTTGGTTAGCAGCCATGCACTTAACTGTTGTGCCACCAGGACTCCTTTAATTCATTACTGTAGAAGTGTTAATTGATACAACCACATAGGAAATCTGTTTGGCAATATCAGCTAAAGATTAGCTTATGTACACCCTATGACAAGAAATTGCACACCTTTTGATGTACCATCTGTTCTAGTTTCCTAGGGCTGCTATAACAAAATAGCATAAAGCATATGGCTTTAGAGAACATAAATTTATTCTCTCACATTTCTGGAGACTAGAAGTTCAAATTCAGGGCTTCAGCCATGTAGATTCCTTCGGAGTGCTTTGAAAGAGGAACTGTTTCATGCATCTCTCATAGTTTCTGGTGGTTGTTGGCACTCCTTAGCATTCCTTTACTGATTATAAATGCATCTGCCTCTCTTGTCACATGGCATCTTCCTCATGTGTGTCCCTGTTTCCATGTCTATTTTCCCCATTCATAAAACACCACTCAGAAGGAATTAAGATTATGGTCCACCTTACTCTGATATGACCTTGTTTAAGTGACAACGAAAGAAAATTCTACTTCCAAGTAAGATCATATTCATAGGTACAAGCCAAGACTTCAACATATTTTTCTGGGGACCCAATTCAATCCGTGCCATCATCTGAAATACAAACCTATGTTTACCAAAAAATATGTTTAAGAATGTTTATAGTAGCAGTATTTTTATTGCTCCCAACAGTAAATAAGAGAAATGTCTATCCTCAGAAGAATTTATGTACTTCACTGTATAGCTATACAAGAGAATGCTATAGAGTAATGAGAATTAACTATTGGCATATGACAAAATATGGATTGTTATACCAATAGTTTCCAGTGGGCTTAAAACAGTGGCAAGCTTATAGCAAGTGCCTGATAATAATTTATAGAATTAATTAATCAAATAATAACATTAAGTTAACTTGAAAGGCATTTCATAATGCTCTCAAATCACACATGTATAAGTCACTGTTACGTATGTTTCAATAATTCTTTCAAACTATGTATACCTAAGTATTCATAATACGAGCTTAGAAATAGAAATATGTTTACCTTTATGAGGTTCTCTAACCATTAACTGTAAGTCATTAGAAAGTTAATTCCTAACATTAAAAATAGAAGCATATGAAGTATGTAAAGAATGTGGTAAACCAACTTGAAGTTAAATTTGACCCAGCATGCTATGACAAAAGAAAACATAACACATAGTTAATCTTTATAACCTATCCTTGAGACAAAGGTAAATTTTAACAAACCTCCCTAATCTCTAACTTTGAAGAAAAGATGCAACATTTAGCTAATCTTAGAGATAAGTGGTAATATACTAGCCTTTAACATCACACTGTCCCTTATTATATGAGGCCAAGGTGAGAAAATCATATATAAACCCAAAGACTTCAGTTCATCCCCTGAGAGAAGGCAGAGGCAGAGATATCTCTCTAGTCTCTTACTCTCTCTGAGGACCAAGAGCCTGCTGAGAATCTGCCTGCCTTCAGCCTTGGACCTTAGCTGTGAAAAATCTCTGCCATGTGCAAGCCATGGTAAGCCTTCCTCCCAAGACCACTCATTAAAGGTAAATGCCTGAAGTACAAAGATTTGGACTCTAACTATTGAATTAACATTGTAATTGTTATTGTTAATTCTGACTCTCTGGTTCTAAATGAATGTCTTGAGGTCTTACTAGTGTGCCTTGCCGTAACTACCTTGCAACAAACTAAACAAGTTTAGGCATAACAAATCTGGGCATTTCCTTACTCATATTTAAGAATAAACCTTACAGGACAATGGATGGATCTGATTTCACAAACGATATGTTGTGTAACAAAAGTCAGACTTAAAAGAATACATGCTATATCATTCTTTTTATAAAGATACAAAAAATATTTATGAGTAATTTATGGCATTATAAATTAGGTTAGTGATTACTTTGGGGAAAGGCTGGGGATACATAGTAATTTGTAGCAGACTCTGAGTGTTCCTAAGGAGCTAGTAGTGTTCTATTTCTTTATCTGAGTCTGGTTACAATGATGGGTTTACCTTGTTAAACTCCATCCAAATGTCCAGCTGTACACATATAATTTGGGTCAATTTCAGTAAATAGTCCTTACCTCAGTAATAAACAAACAAAACAGTTTAAAACTAAAATCATATGAAACAAATAGAAATGCCAAGAGAGAAAATTTAAATAATTTGGTTCTTATTAGAAAGTGTATAAAATGATAAGGTATGGGGATTATACTATTTCTACTTCATTACCTTACTAAACCACCAACTATTACTTGAGCAATTTTCTACTTTTTTTTTTTCTTTTTCTTCAGCAGGTTTGAGATTGTATTCCTCCATCATACTTTTAAAAGCCTTATAAGATTGTTTGGAGCTTTGCTTGAACTTTGTTGCCTTACTACCAGAGCTCTGCTTCAAGTCAACAAAAATTGTGGGAAACAACTCAGCAATCTTCAGAAACAAAATTAAACCAGAACTTTGTTTTCACACTGACTTGCTACCTTCAAGAGCTACTTGTACTCAAAATATTCTTTTTTTTTCCTGATTTGTAAGGCTTCTAAAAAACAACAATGAAAACTCTCTAAAACTCAATAAACAAAGACATGCAACAACAACAACAAAAGATGAGTTGTCCAATATTCTATAAGAGTCATTTTTCAGTACATCTCATAAATCCATTAAACCCACTGAGGCCCAGTTGATTCCAACTCATAGTGACCTTATCTTATAGCACATCTCATAGTGGCCTAAAATTTTCATGTGATTTTGTCAAGAAGGAAAAAAAACAAGGAAACAAAAAAACCTTCAGTTGTTTTTCAGACTATTTTCTATCCTTGCCATTATTTGAAATCACTTAATATAAGTGAGTGTCAGGGCTAGTGAAAGTGTAGGTTAGCTAAAGGGAGCCTAGTTACTGGTCTGAGATAGGCACAATATTGTAAATGAATTAGATAATCTGATTAAACACGTGCCCAGTATATTTGTCAGTAATTCCCACAGCCAGGTTCAAACTCTAAATATTGCTAACAACTTAGAGAATTTACCCAGTTAATGGCAAGGTGTTTCCGTAAGTGCACTATGCTAATTTTTTATAGCAACATGTAAAAAAAAGAATGGCACAGCAGTGTGTCTTAGTCATCTAGTGCTGCTCTAACAGAAATACCACAAGTGGATGGCTTTTACAGAGAGAAATTTATTTTCTTACAGTCTAGCAGGCTAGAGGTCCAAATGCAGGGCATCAGCTCCAGGGGCAGGCTTTCTCTCTCTGTCGGCTCTGAAGGAAGGTCCTTGTCATCATCAGTCTTCCCCCGGACTAGGAGCTTCTCTGCACAGGAACCTCAGGTCCAAAGGATGCGCTCTGCTCCCAGTGCTTCCTTCTTGGTGGTGTGACGTCCCTAATTCTATGCTTGCTTCCCCTTCCTTTTATCTCTTGTAAGATAAAAGGTGGTGCAGGCCACATCCCAGGGCAACTCCCTTTATATTGGATGAGGGATGTGACCTGGATAAGAGTGGTGTTACAGTCCCACCTTAATCCTCTTTAACATAAAATTATAATCACAAAATGGAGGCCCACCACACAATTCTGGGAATCATGGCCCAGCCAAATTGATACACACATTTTTTGGGTCACAATTCAATCCATGACACAGTGCTTTTGAAAATACTTCACAGGAGGAGTACGTGGTTGGCACACAAATGTAGAAAGTGTGCATGATTTTCGCAAAAACATAGTATGTTCCACTCATATTGAATTAATGACATGTTCGAGGTGTGCGTTAGCCAATTATTACAGAAGTAATACCTCATGGATAAAAACATCGCTAAACCAATATGGGCACCAGACAATATTACAAGGTGTAATTCTTCTTACAACCGTGCTTGTATATATTAATTGTTATTAAAACCAAAAAGAAAAAAAAAATTCATTGCCATAGAGTTGATTCTGACTCATAGCAACCCTATATGACAGAATAGAACTGCCCCATAGGGTTTCCAAGGCTGTAAACTTTATGGAAGCAGACTGCCACATTTTTCTCCAACAAATGTTATTACATATTATATATTTGGCACTGTTTCCCATGGGCTTAAAACAGTGACATTATAACAAGTGCTTGATAATTATTTATAGACTGTCAGTCAATTAATAACATTAAGTTAATCTCAAAGGCAAGAAAACCAGGGATTATAAAAGTTGAACGGCTTGCTAATAGTCCAATAGGTAATTAAGTGCCATACTCAGACACTGAATTCAGGTCTGTCTGAATCTAAATTCCTTTATACTTCTACTGCATAGTTATTGATCTTAATGGACAGATCAATAAAGCTGTTATTATTGGACTTATGTTTTGAGATAAAGAGGGGAATTTATGGCAGCTTTTATGCCATTCTACTTTAAGTCAGGCTAAATCAGTCTATTATAATTTTGCGAAAGAGAATGTGTCCAGTATAAAGTTATGGTAAATCATAACCTATTCTTTTATTTCAACTGAATTGATAAAAACAGTAATTGCTTTTTTCTCTACCAGTTTTGCACATCGTTTTAAATAGACCTGTCAAAACTCTTCTGTTATACATTTCTATAGAAAATGTTTTTTAAGGCATAATGTGCCAGCCAGACTTTATGCGAATCCCTAGGAAAACAATAGGACTTAATTCATACCTTTAAATTCTTGCTATGTTAAAGAGACAGGTAAAATGCAGTGACGAGGTAACTGATGGAGTAAGACACCCCTCCCCCCAAAAAAACCAAACCCATTGCTGTTGAGTTGATTCCGACTCATAGCAACCCTACAGGACAGAGTAGAACTGCCCCATAGGGTTACCAAGGAGCACCTGGTGGATTCAAACTGCCAACCTTTTGGTTAGCAGCCGTAGCTCTTAACTACTACGCCACCATGGTATCCAAGCCCAGGATACAACATTTGCAAATTAATGGGCCCAGAGAATCATGAGAGCAAGGTCAGTTTTTGCTAATGTTGTAAAGAGAGAGCTACTTGTTTATGGATGCCTTCAGATTTCTCCTATGTCTTACAGAATCTAGATTTTGGCACCTCCTTTGATCTAACCTGTAATCATGTTCACATATTGACACCCTACTGCTCAACCATGGTTCTTAAAAAAAGAGTTTTATGTATTCACCCTATTGTGGCAAACAGGCATATAATGGAGCAGTTTTCTACCTATAAAAATTAATGACATTAAAAATTATTAACTATGAAGGAAATACCAGCAAAAGATATATGTTTTAAAAAGTTTTGTGGAGACATAATTTACTTACTATAAAATTCACACATTTGAAGTGTCCAATTCAATATTTTCTAGTATTTTTATGGAGTTGTTCAACCATCACCACAATCCAATTTTAGAACATCTTGTCACTCCAAACAGAAACCTTGTGCCCCTTAGCAATCACTCCCTTTCCTCTCCTCCTCAGCCCAGGATAAACACTAATCAACTTCCTATCCTTGTTGTCTTTTCAACAGTTTTCATATTGGATTAATACAATATGTAGTCTTTTGTTTCTGACTTATTTCACTTAGCATAATGCTTTTGAAGCTCATTCATATTGTAGTGTGTATCAGTATTTTGTTCCTTTTTATGGTCATATATTATTTCTGTGTGTGGATATACCACGTTGTGTTTGTTAATTCATCAGATGAAGGAAATTTAGGTTGTTCCCACTTTAGCTTATTATGAATAAATCTGCTGTGAACATTTGCGTACAACTCTTTGTGTGGACGTATGTTTTCATTTCTCTTGGGAAATATCTAAGAATGAAATTGCTTGATCATATGACAATGCTATGTTTTGCATTTCGAGAAACTGCCAAACTCTTTTCAAGAGTGGTTTAGCCATTTATATTCCCACCAGCAATGTATAAGAATTCCAATTTCTCCATATCCTCTGCAGCACTTTTCATTATCTGCTGTTTAATTACAATCGTTTTGGTGGTTGTGAACTAATTTCCCATTGTGTTTTTTATTTGTGTTTCCCTAATGACTAATGATGTTAAGCATGTTTTCATGTGCTTATTGATTATCTGTAGATGTTCTTTAGAGAAATGTGTATCATATATTTTTTCCAGTTTTTCATTGGTCTATTAGTCAACTTACTACTGAGTTTTAAGGATTCTTTATCAGATGTGTGACTTAAAAATATAGTCACACTTTCTGTGACTTGTCTTTCCACTCTCTTTATGGTTGTCAATTGAATAACAAACGTTTTTGGTGGAAATATGCATACCAAAACATACACCCATTCAACATTTTCTATGTGTACAGTTTAGTGACATTGGTTGCATTGTTTACATTGTGACATCATTCTTGCTATCTCTACCCATGTTATTTCATCACCATTAGCTTAGACTCTCTGTCCCCTAAACTTCTCTGTGTTGTAGAGTTACTGTTGTCAGTTTGATCTTATAAAGTTCTTTAAAAAGAGCACAGTGCTCAAAGCAAACTTTATTAGTTGAGCTAAAGCATTATTTAGTTTAAAGATGACCTCAAGGGATAGTTTCAGTTCAAACCTTAAAAATTATCTCAGGTCAGTAGATGCGGGAGATTCCCCCAGTCTTGATGGGTCCAGTAAGTCTGGTTTCTATAAGAATTAAAAATTCTACTGCACATTTTTCCTTTTCTTGATCAGGGTCTACCTATTGGGTCAGTGATAAAATGTTCAGTAATGGTAGCTGGGCACCATTTCATTCTTCTGGACTCATAGAAATAGAAGTAGGAGTTCATGGAAGCAATTAGACCTGTAGTCCATTTCTTTCTCTGGTTCCTGGATCTCTTTCTTCCTTTGCTCAAAGAACAAAGTTTTTAATTTGATGAAGTTCAATATACAATGTTTTTCTTTCATTTCTTAAGCTTTTGGTGTTATATATAAGAAATCATCATCCAACCCAGGGACATGAAGAATTACTCCTACATTTTAGCTCTTACATTCAGGCCTATGATGCAATTTTGGTTAATTTTTGTATACGATATCTGGTACAATTTCAACTTCATTTTTGGCATGGCGGCATCCAGGTTTCCCAGCACCATTTATTTAAAAGACTATTTTTTCCTCTAGAATTATCTCGCCACCTTTCTAAAATCCATTTGAACCATAAATATAGAGGTTTATTTCTAGACTCTCGAAGGGGACTTGAAGCACTTACTGATGAAGATCAAAGATCACAGCCTTCAGTATGGATTACACCTCAACATAAAGAAAACAAAAATCTTCACAACTGGACCTGTAAACAACATCATGATAAATGGAGAAAAGGTTGACGTTGTCAAGGATTTCATTTTACTTGAATCCACAACCAACACCCATGGAAGCAGCCATCAAGAAATTAAATGACACATTGCTTTGGGGGTATCTGCTGCAAAAGACATCCATAAAGTATTAAATAGCAAAGACGTCACCTTGAACACTAAGGCGCACCTGACCCAAGCCATGGTATTTTCAGTCACCTCATATGCACGTGAAAATTGGGCAATGAATAAGGAAGACTGAAGAAGAATTGATGCCTTTGAATTATGGTATTGGTGAAGAATATTGAATAGACCATGGACTGCCAGAAGAATGAACAAATCTGTCTCACATACTTTGCACATATTATGAGAAGGGATCAGCCCTGGAGAAGGAACATCATGTGTGGTGAAGTCAAGGGTCAGCGAAAAAGAGGAAGACCCTCTATGGATTGACGCAGTGGCTGCAACAATGGGTTCAAGCAGAACGAGGATTGTGAGGATGGCGCAAGACCAGGCAGTGTTTCCTTCTGTTGCACATAAGGTCGTCATGGGTTGAAACCTCTAGATGACACCTAACAACAACAATTACATTCTTAACTTGTTATTGTATTAATATGAATGGGTGCTGAAATTTGTCAAATACTTTCTCTGCATCTATTGAGAGAATGATTTTTTTTTTAGGTTTATAAAACAGTTTATATCTTCTCTGTCACGTGGGGTAATTTTTATAGCAACAGATTTTTTTCAACACTTCTTATCATACTATGTAGGCCACCACTGATTGAACCTATATATATGGTTGGCCATGTGCACAGTTTGCTTTGCCGAATTTAGAACACAATGATATCAATCAGTTTATTGGGTAACTGTGCTCAAAGCAGGACAAATCAGCAGGCCCAATCAATTTATGTGTGATATGAGGGACTGATATGATATTACGAAAAAAAAAGTAAAGGTATAGATCAATTTCCTCAAAATAAACACTTCGAGATGAAAATTAGTGAACAGGAAGTTTATTAGGAAGTGCTCTTGATATCCACACATATGAAGAGAAGAGACAGAAGAAGGATTGGCAGAAGGAGAAGTTGTGGTTCAAAGCAATCTCAATGGACACCTCAGTCAACCTTATGGGAAGTTATGAAGCCCCTTATTGAGAATGAGGGTACTGGGCTTTTAGGAAGAAAAAAAAAAAAAGAAAATGACTCTTCATCTAGCTAATCAGTGCGGGGGTTTGACATCTGAAAGCTTTCTAAAGAGGGATTCCCAGAGGCTGGGCGAATAAATCCATCAATTCTTACAGGAGATTGGGGTGGTGCCTCACTATTCCTTCAGAAGGAACACAGTCCTCTTGATCCCTTGATTTTAGCTCAGTGAAACTTATTTTGTACTCATGACCTCTAAAACTATAAAATAACATATTTATGTAGTCTTAATACACCAAGTTTTTGGTAATTTGTAGAAACAGAAAACAAATAAATTAGGATATAATATAAACATGAGATGCTTAAGACATGGTTTGGATCACTTCAGCTTAATCGTGCAAACTCATAAGAATATTTGTCATTTATTACAATGTTTAAATCTCTTGGGCTTTCTCTAGAGAGAACTATGGTGGTTTCCTACAGTCAACTTTAAATCCTTATAACTCTCAGTGAGTTGGATTGACCTGCATATATAACCAGTATGACACTTATTCTTTAAGAGAGAAAGACAGAGTCTTAGAGGGGTTATATATCTTGCCGAAATTTATTTTTCATTGTTGTAGTTTAGGGGAAGTTTACATTTCAAATTAGTCTCTCATACAAAAATTTATACATACGTTGTTATTCAACCCTAATTGCTCTCCCCATACTGCAAAGCACACTCCTCCTTTCCACCCCTGATTCCCCATGTCCATTCAACCGTCTCCTAACCCTCTCTGCCTTCCAATCTCATCTCTGGACAGAAGCTGCCCATTTAGTCTCTTGTATCTACTTGAGCTAAGATGGACACTCCTCACGAGTATCACTTTATGTCCCACTGTCCAGTCCAATCCCTGTCTGAAGAGTTGGCCTCGGAAATTGTTTTAGTTCTGGGCTGATAGAGGATCTGAGGGCCATGCCTTCCAGGGTTCCTCCAGTCTCAGTCAGATCATTAAGTCTGGTCTTCTTACTATAATTTGAGTTCTGCACCCCACTTTTCACCTTCTCCATCAGGGACTCTCTGTTGTGTTCGCTGTCAGGGCTGTCATTGGTAGTAGCTGGGCACCATCTAGTTCTTCCCATCTCAGGCTGCTGAAATCTCTGGTTTATGCGGCCCTTTCTGTCTCTTGGGCTAATAGTTTCCTTGTGTCTTTGGTGTTCTTCATTCTCCTTTACTCCAGGTGGTAGGGACCAATTGAAGTGTCTTAGATGGCCACTTGCAAGCTTTTAAGATCCCAGATGCCACTCACCAAAGTAGGATGCAGAACATTCTCTTAATAAGCTTTGTTATGCCAATTGACCTAGATGTCCCCTGAAAGCATGATCTCCAGATCACTACCCCTGCTACTCTGTCCCTCAAAGTGTTTGATTATATTCAGGAAACTTCTTAGCTTTGGTTTAGTCCAGTTGTGCTGACTTCCCCTGTAGTGTGTGCCGTTCTTCCCTTCACCTAAGATAA
>NW_004444044.1:8529191-8546047 GCF_000243295.1 Trichechus manatus latirostris
TAATTTCACCATCATATTTGAGAGACAGTTTTGCTGGATATATAATTCTCAGCTGGCAGTTTATTTCCTTCAAGGCTTTATATATGTCATCCCATTGCTTCTTGCCTGCATGGTTTCTGCTGAGTAGTTCGAGTTTATTCTTATCGACTCTCCTTTGTAGATGACTTTTTGTTTATCCCTAGCCGCTCTCTTTATTTTTGGTTTTGGCAAGTTTGATTATGTCTTGGTGACTTTCTTTTGGCATCTACCTTATGTGTGGTTCAATGAGCATCTTGGATAGATATCTTGCCATCTTTCACAATATCAAGGAAGTTTTCTGCCAAAAAAATCTTCAACAATTCTCTCAGTATTTTCTGTTATCCCTCCCGTTCTTGTACTCCAATCACTTGTAGGTTATTCCTCTTGATAGATTCCCACGTAATTCTTAGGGTTTCTTCATTTTTTTAAATCCTTTTATTAAATCTTTCCTCAAATAAGTTAGTGTCAAGTGCTTTATCTTCAATCTCCCTAATTCTGACTTCCATTGCCTCAATTCTTCTCCTATGACTTTCTATTGAGTTTTTTAATTCTGAAATGTTGTTGTTAATCTCCTGGATTTCTGATTGCTGTCTCTCTATGGATTCTTGCAGCCTGTTAAATTTGTCATTATGCTGTTCTCTAATATTTTTAATTTCCTCTATTGAGTTTTCTGCATTTTACTTAATTTCCCTCCTAATTTCTTGAAGAGTGCTGTCTATTAATATTTTGTATTTTGCCTCCCATAATTCCAAGAAATTTTCCTCCTCTGGAAAATTTCTAGATTCTTTATTTTGAGAACTTGCTGAAGCCATCATGGATTGCCTCTTTATGTGATTTGATATTGACTGTTGTCTCTGAGCCATCAAGAAGTTCTTATATTTATTTATTTTATGTTTGCTTACTGTGTCCTAGCTTCTTGTTTTTTTTGATATGCACGAATAGGCTGCTTGTATGAGCTAGTCTGATTATTGGCACCTTTGAAGCTCTAATGTCCCATCACCAGGTTGTTAGATCTGTTAGTAGGTAAGTGAGCTCAGGTGTCTGCCCACTCCTCCTGTATGGATTTAGCTCAGGTGCCCAGGTAGATAGCCACCAACTGAGTGGTGTAGGCTCTCACCTACAGTCCTAGATAGGCATGGGTTATTGGTGTAGGCACAGGCATCTCACTGCAGCAGGGGGACACACTCTGAGCAAGGCAGGGGCCTGAAGGTCACCCCTGAGTGTCCAGGAGGAAGGCGTGTCCCTGTTCCCTAGAGCGCACAGGTGGGTGGGTTTTGCAGCTAGACTATGATCACCCAATGCTGTTGCCTGTAAGGCTTGGGGGCCACCTCTTATACGTGGGGCCCTATTGCAGGTGGCTAGGTGGTGTGGTTGGAGCTACCAGTCCTCAGGTCCCTGATGTGGGTAGGTGAAGACCCTGCTTAATGGGCAGAGCAGTGTCAAATTTCATGTACCTGCCACTTCACAGCTGAAGTGGTTCAAGTTAGAGTTTTAAGGTATATATACCCTGTCATACTGTGGTAATGAGGGCCTATGCTGTTGAAACGGTCCCACACAAGTCTCTGCAGGGGGAAAGGCACTCAGAATCCGTGGATCCTTTATGCCTGCGCCTAGGCAAAGGAGCTGTCCTTTCCCTGGGTTCCTGGCTTAGGGGAGCCGACAGTTTATTTTTTCTCCTGTTTGTTAATTTGTTCACTCTCCAAGGCCGGAAGAATGGCTCTGGGCACGTGATGGATCCTACTTCCCACACTGGGGACTTGGCAATTGCTGAAGCCAGTCCGGGACCCAGTGCAGAGCAGAGAGAGGGGAGGTAAATGGGAGAGAGATTTTTCCTTAAGGGGGGTGTTTTTTACCCGTGCGGTAGGCCGTATGCATGTACTTATCTTTCACCAATCTAGGGCTGCTTCTCACTTGCTCTGGGTGGATTAGTAGACTCTCTGCAGCTGGCTTTTTCTGCAGCTGGGTGTGGAATATGGCTCCTGAGCACCACTGCTTGCCCGCATCACCACTCACCCTTGAGCTGATCAGGCCTGAAGAGCTCAGGTTCTCGCCAGGTCGGGTCTGGCAACTCCTTACTGCTTCCGAACCATCTCTCCCTCCCTTGCCACTCAGTCCAGTTCCTCAGTTTTGCCTTAGATGTTCAGGGCTCCTAGGTTGTCATATATAATTGATTCATTTGTTTTTTCAGGTTTTTGTTGTAAGACGGTCCACCGGAAGTGTCTGACTACTCTGTCATCTTGGCCCCACCTCTCCTAAATTTTTTTTATAACTACCCAATTTTCAAATTTGTGTACTTGAATTTTTTTCTTTTTTTTTTTTTTCAACAAAGCAAGATGTTATTCTATCATTGGATTGAGAGTTTGTCATTTTCAAATAGTAAGAGATTTACTTGACGGGGGAGTTTGGGAGAACTAAAAATAGGTGAGTTGGCCCTACCTTGATTCTCTTTGGAAACTTTTATCTGCAAAATGTATTCATTCTGTACTTTCTCTGTTAAGCAGTAAGAGGCCTTTTTCCTGACAGAGGAGGTTTGAAGTTGTCCAGTGCCTATTGTGACTACCTAATTCTAACCTAATTCTGACATCATAAGTCTTTTTTGTAATTAATCTAAAGTCACATTTTCCAACTGGCTTACTTAGTGAGGATAGTGTTATTTTGATTTCCATCTGTCTGACAGAGACTCTTACATCTGTCTCTCAATTTGTTATAAATTTGTGCAAAAAGAAAGTATTTACTGACCCCTAAAAGCGCAACAGCAATTATAAGTATTTTTAAAGATATGATATAATAACTAGACTGTACACAGGAGTATTCGTCATGTTTTTCATGGGACATAGCATTTTGTTTGAAAGTAGGTACTTTAAAAGGAGACGGTACACACCTAAACATATACTGAATATTATGTAATGAGTCCAAAATGAATAACCTGTTATAGCAACGTAATTATTATTATGTAAGATGTGCATCCTACTGGCTAATGCAATAAAAATCAATTCCAAAGGAATCGGTAAAAGGTTTCACCACCTTGCCTCGTTCAGTTTTCTCTTGAGCCCACAAGAAAGCCCTGTCCAAGCTCATAAGCTCACACCACTCTGGCTGTGTTCTCTGTAATGCTGCAATCACTCCACACATCTGAATGAACGTTAAGCCCTTGGAAATTTGCATTGGATATGCAGCTTTCTGAGATGTGTCTAGTGTGCACATTGCTAATTAACTCTGCCACCACACCTGGGCATCCTGTCCATGGCTATAAGCACATTTTCAAGAGGCGATTTGAAAGGCAGTTCATTAACTTGGTGTCGTTCTCCAAAATCAACAACAATAAAAACATACATAGGAGAGGCAGATTTAATGACTAGTTCAGCCTAGAACTAGAACATCCTCCATGGAGCTAAACTGGGTTTGTTTTGGCTTTTATTTTGAAACTTTATTAAAAGGGTCCAATCTGTTTAATTTGAAGGAGTTCCGGAAGCAGAGGAAGATGCTTGAATGTCAGAGTCCCTGGAATGTAGGTTGACTTACTAATGGTGCCTAAGAAAGGCAGAGTAAAAACAAATGAACAATAAGAAGAAGAGAACAATAGCAAAATAATTAAAATTTAAATCAAAGGACAAGCAAAATTCCAATCCTAGATTTATCATCTTAATAGAAATTTGTTCTTGTAAGTCAATTAACCAATTTCAATATCAGTTTTCTCATCTATACATAGGGTATAATAATATTTACTTCACAGATTTTTCAGAGGATTTCAATTATAAAATGCTTGTAAAGTCTTTAGCACTAGATCAGGACTTTATGTGGTAATCAGAAACTATTACTTGAATCTGAATTTAAGGAGAGTTGGTGACTCAATCTCACATATTTAACTTGCAGAAATTGAACTTGCATATTGCCTGGATAAATAAAATTTCACATATAACTGCCAGTCATAATTTCTGCATTTATCTGCTCTAAGAGCATAATAACTGGTTTCAGATAGGCACTCCTTAAGACACTGGAGCGAGCATTCAATAAGTTTTATTCAAGTTCACCAAACCACACTAAATAAGCATTCACGCTAACTGAAATAGTGTTTTTAGTGCAAAGAGAGCTTCAAAGATGGTCCTCAGTCCCTCTTCCAACAATATTACCTCGTCCAATTTTTACCATTATTAAAATTCTGTAGCATATTTTCCAAGGAGTATGTATGAAATACTTGTTTAGTGTTAATGTCATCAGATGATAGTAAATGCAGTAAAATGAATAGAATTATTAGTAGTGAGTTGGTAAAATTCACCTATACCATAACTTTAATGTGCTTAGAAAGCATTGCTCTTTAATTTAATCAGTTTAATCTTATTTATTTTATTTAATATTTCCTCATTAGGATTAACTCATGCATTAATGTGAAAAAGTATTAACTATATTTAGTTACAAACAGAAAACGTAATGCTGTGTAAAAATGTAAACAATCTACTTAAGTGGTGCTCAATCTCATTTTCATAAATACTTCACTTTTCAGAAAGTGTTTGTGGGTTAAGGAATATAGCTTTTCAATCTCATGGCATGGGTGAGGGGTGGACCAAAGATGGGTCAGTGATCGTGAGAAAATGGCTCCTTCCTATTTTTTTCACATCAGATCTCTACATTTTTCATTTTTATGTTTATTTTTATTATAACAGTGGGAATTTGTTTTATACTATCTGTTCATGTTTTCATTAAGGCAGAGACTAAAGCTTTCTTTTACTCTGCTCTATTCCTAGCATCTAGCACAAGCCCTACAGTAATCTTCAGTAAATATTTGTTTATTAACCTTTTCAAGAAATAATTTTAAGTCCCTTATGATTGTTTTTGTATGCTGGTGAGTTGATTTGGACTCATAGTGAACCTATAGGACAGAATACATCTTTCCCATAGGGTTTCGAAGGCTGTAATCTTTACAGAAGCTGACTGCCACATCTTTCTCCCAGGGAGCGGATGGTGGGTTTGAACCCCTGACCTTTCAGTTAGCAGCCAAGTGCTTAACCACCGTGCGACCAAGGATAATTAGAGCTTGTGATATAACAAGAAATGCACTAGGTACTACCTGAAAAAAAAAAAATAATAATTGAAATCAAGTCCTTGACCTCATAGAGCTTACCTTCTTGCTGAATTAAAATATTAACATCATCCTGGCAACAGACAACTACCAACCCTACTCTGCAGTATCTCCTGTGAAACGTTGAATTGGCTGTTTTATTTGTGGACACTAACAACATAGAGGTGATAGCTGAAGTTCTGGGAGCAGACAGGAATGCCCAGGAAGAGAGTGTGATAAATAAAAGCCTATGACCAGACTATCTGGGAAGGCTTATACAGTATAGATACAGATGGGATATTTCTAGTGCCTGCTGTTACTTCAGTTTCTACTCTCTGCCTTTGAACCCCACTAAATGATTTTGCAATTGGAAATACCTACTTACACTTTATTAACATCCAGAGCTTTACTTCCTTTTGAAGAAAGATGTCTTTTTATTCTGTTTTATATTATGCCCATATCTTGCTGCCTTGAAATAAAAGTGAAGCTTCTGTTCCTTTCATTATTCCTAACATCTCTTCTAAAATTCTTCCCTCTTCTCACAGGAATTGGATAATTTTCATGTACTTTTTAAATATCATCTAGGTTTTGTAAAATAAATTTTAGGTATAATACCAAAACCATCAGGAAAGCCAATGTCTTTGACTTCATATTTTATAATTCTTAGCCCTTCTTGCTCATGATTCCCATCAGTTTTGCTGAATTTACTTGCTTTCGACCCCAAAATATTGCTGATTAGATCCTCTTTGTTCTTCAGAATCCTCTTCAGAGTCTCCACCCAGGGAAGCACGGGAAAAATGATAGCCTTTAATTTTGTTGAATTAAACTATGTACTTGCATATGGCACCAGTAAAGCAAGACCTCCAAACTGTGGAATAAAATATAATAATAATAATTGTATTTGAAAACAAGATTCAATTAGGAAATGACACTTTGGTACTTAAACTATGTTTCAATTTGATTTTTTTTTTTTAACATACACAGTAGAAAACCATCATCTCTTTAGTGTCTGTTGTTGTTGTTAGATGCCGTCCAGTCGGTTCTGACTCATAGTGACCAGTGTCTAGGACTTCTAAATATATAATATGGTCCTTGTTAGGGCTCTGAGCCCCTCAACTGCTTCTACTACTGCATTTCCACTGTTGTCTATTTTGTATATTGTTCTTTCACTTAAAATTTTATAGGAGAAAGTGTTCTTATTCCTTAAAAAAGAGTTGATAAAGATACAAGCTTAAAGCAAGTTGATAAAACCACTCTTCCACATGGTTTACTTTGCCCTTCAAACAGAAATTTTAGTATACTTGTGTCCATTTCACCTAATGCATTTGACATAATTTTCCTGAAGCATCTTTCTGGTTGCATTTGTAAATGAATATGTTTTCCTAGGCCCCATCACTTTGGATTATATATAATCATAAATCTAATCTTTTTACTCTTAGTCACGTATGTTTACAATAAATCTTTCAAGTCATATCTGATACACCTTAGGGAATGACATTTTATTTGTACTGAACAAAACTACCTGCATTATATGTGCTGGTCTTGTATGTCTCTTCTGGCTGATAGAGAGTTCTAAATCCAGTTTAATTTTAGATTTTGTAAAACAAGACAGCAATTTGTACTTTCAGATGAAGCATTGGTTATTAAATTCTTGTCCATTATTAAGACAGCTTATGGCATACTGAGATCTCTACTTGTATGAACCACTAGATTTAGGCTGCTTATTCATGACAGATTGATGCAACTACCTCCAAGTTTATAATGCACAAAGAAAATTTAAACCTGAATGCTTATAATAGAAATAAGAACATTGTCCATATTTTTCTCTTTATGGCAACCTGATTTATTTGAATATTTTTTTCAATTTCACTTTCCCCAAGCCTCTAGGTTGTCATTTTAGTCACCTTCAAAAATGGGATAGCTTTAAATTGAATTTTCCAATGTTACAACAGTTTTATTTAATACAAGCTTTTCCTTTAGGGTTTCCAGATTTAGCAAAAATAAAAATTCAGGACACAAAGTTAAATTAGAATTTCAAATAAACAACGGCTACTTTTTTCATACATTTATTAATTATACTAATTTTCTACATTTCCTTTGTTTAAAAAATCTTCAGCAGATAGGGATAGAACAATAAAACAGAGTTGCACAAGAGAACTGAACAAGAAAGGGAAGGGACTAGTTACTCATAAGAAATATGGATGTCAAGAACATATCGTTAGGAATGAATATAATAAAATCATGCAGAGATTGTAA
Organism: Trichechus manatus latirostris; assembly: GCF_000243295.1. NCBI lineage: Eukaryota > Metazoa > Chordata > Mammalia > Sirenia > Trichechidae > Trichechus > Trichechus manatus. Next base: position 8,536,522 of record NW_004444044.1, read on the forward strand.
CAGAAACAGATACAAAGAGATAGAAAGAATATGTAATAAAATAGAAGACACTCATTATAGAAAGCAATCAAATTCCTGAAGGAACTTATTTGATGCTAACAAGCCCAGGGCCACACATCTACCATGAGGTTGAGTGACCTTTGATTCAAACCCATGTCTGTCAGACATCACAGCCCAAACTCTTAATACCTTTGATGCCAAATAAAGTATCACAACATTGTTTTATGACGTATGTCCCTGCATATTTGAAAGTGCAACCTTCTCTCCTTATCCTTTTGGAGTCTATATTACTAGCGGGATTTTAGTGTATTTCATATTGATATCTATGAAGATTTTGTAAATTAAATTTAAGAACACTTTCTTGGTCATATATTTGGAAATAAGCTTTCTCATTTTGATTGTCTTTGATTATATCAAGATGTTCTTTTTCTATATAACTTAGTTTTTTAAATAAATCTTTCTTTACAATTTTAAAAACATCTTTGAACAACAAAGAAATAAGCCTAATCAAAAAATAGGCAAATGACTTGAAAAGACATTTCACCAAGGAGTATATGAAAATGACCAACAGATGCATGAGAAGGTGCTCAACGTTACTAGTCATTATGGAGATGCAAATCAAAACCACAATGAGATACCACCTCATCCTCATTAGAATTTCTATTATTAAAAAAAAAAAAGGAAAATAACAGGTTTGGGTGAGAATGTAAAGAAATTTGAACTCTCGTCTATTGTTGGTGGGAGTGCAAAATGGCATAGCACTGTGTAAAAGAGTTTGGTAATTCCTCAAAAAACTAAAAATTGAACTACCATATGACCCAGCAATCCTAATCCTAGATATATACCCAAAAGAATTGAAAGTAGAAATGCAAACAGAAACATGTACATCAATGTTTATTTTAGAACAATTCACATTAGCTAAAAGTGGAAACAACCTAAATGTCCGTCAACAGATGAATAGATAAACAAAATGTGGTATATACATACAATGGAATATTCTATAGCCATAAAGGGAAATGAAGTCTGAATACATGCTTCAACATGGATGAACCTTGAAAACGTGCTGAATAAAATAAGTCACAAAAGGACAAATATTGTATGATCCCACTTGTATGAAACAGGCAAACATATATAAAGAAAAGCTTAGTAGCGGTTACTATGGTTGGAGGGGGGAGGGGGAAGTCATTGCTTAGGGGGCACTGAGTTTCTGTTAATGGTAGTGGAATAATCTGGAAATGGTTAGTACAACATGATACACATAATTAATGTCACTGAAATGTACACTTAAAAATTGTTGAATTGGCAAATATTTTGTTAAATATATATATATATGTAAAACACAACTAAAAAAACTTAGACTGGGTATAAATCCAGTCATCTTTTATTTTTGTTTTTATATCATTTTCTTTGTTAACTATTCAGTCTATCACGAATTTACCCTGAATTTTGGTGTGATGTAAGAAACTTAGAGAGTTTCCACTGCCTCCTATAACCAGTCATGACTCTTCTCTTTTCATGTATGTAAAGATTACTTCCACTAACTATGCCCATTGTTATGAATCGAATTGTATCCCCCCAAAATATCTGTTGGAATAGTAATCCATATACATTTGGATAAGGAGTCCTGGGTGGCCCGAATGGTTAGATGGCCATCTACTAGCTGAAAGTGTGACAGTTCGAATCCACCCAGAGGCACTTTGGAACACAAATCTGGTGATGTGCTTCCAAAAGGTCACAGCCTAGAAAACCCTATGCAGTAGTTCTACTCTGCACACATGGGGTTGCAATGAGTCAGAACTGACTCTATAACAACTAAAGACAACAACAACAAAATACACGTGGGTGTAATCCTATCTGGGAATAGGATTTTATTTGTTATGTTAAAAAGGACATTTCAGTGTAGGGTGCCTTAAGTCGATCACTTTTGATATATAAAATTAGGCACAGAAGCCAGCAGGCACAAATGGGAGAAGATAGACGCCAGACGGAGTCTTTCAAGGAATGCTGAGTAGAATAACTATAGAGAAGCTGAGCCAAATGTTTTCCCTCAGAGGGGACAGAGAGAGGCTTCCCTCTAGAGCTGGCGCCCTGAATTTAGCCTTCTAGTCTCCTAATCTCAGAAAATATATTTCTGTTGATTAAAGCCATCCACCTGCAATATTTCTGTTACAGCAGCACTAAGAAATTAAGACACCCACTAATCACAGTTCTGTATCATATATGTGTCACTTCTCAGAACAGCACACCAATGTACAAATTTTCCTGGGACTGATAATATCCCACAGTTCTTCTTCTTCTTTTTCTTCCACTTTAAATGTAATTGCTACAAATATCAACCAGTATGATTGTCCTGCTTTCCTGTACCGTAGTCCCCAATTCTTTCCATTTGGAAATTTTTCAGAGTATGTAATCCCTATAATTTAAAGTAATATATTGCCCTGATGGTGAACTGGTTAAGAGCTCAGGCTGCTAATCAAAAGGACGGCAGTTAGAATTCACCAGCTGCTCCTTGGAAACCCTATGGGACAGTTCTACTCTGTCTTATAGGGTCGCTATGAGTTGGAATTGACTCGACGGCACACAACAACAGCAACAATTGCAAATATTATATCCTGTGGATACATCATTGTTGATGAGCCTTATAGCACATTGGTAAAAATCCAAGCACTAGAGTCAGATGATGTGTGTTTAAGTCTAGGCTCTCCTGTTTACTTCATGTGTGGGCTTTTATGTTTAGCATAATTGTTAAAAGAACAGGCTCTAGACCTAGTGATGTGGATTTGAAGCATGGTTCTGTCACGTGCTGGTTTGTATGAGTCTAGAAATGTTTCTTTATTATGGCATGAATATAATTCCATCTGGGACACAATATAGTAAGTGTAGAGTATGAGACAGTATTATTTCCTGTAGGCATTGTGTGTTCATATCTTGGCTCTACCACTTAGAAAGTATGTACCCCTAAAAACCTTACTTTGCTGTGCTCCTCTGTGCAATGGGGATAACTCTGGCACCTGCTTTCTAGGGTTGTTATGAGACTTTTAAGTGAGTTAGCCCAGTTTAGCATCTTGAACAGCACCTAACAGGTGAGAAGTGCTCCGTAAATTTTTGTTATCATTGTTAGGAAGTTCTGCTATTGAGAAGTACTTGGTATTGACATTCCCCTAATTTCACAGGGCTAGCATCACATTTCTTATCTTTTTTTTTTTCTTTATTGAGTTTGTCAAATCTTTTGTATGTGTTTCTCTTATTTTCCCTTTTCTACCTTGTATTATTTGTATTTTTTTCCCTTGATTTAATTCCACTTCAATTATTTTAATCAATATTTCTAATATCCCTCCCTTGCACACATATAAGTACATATTGACTTTTCAAGACACATGAGAAACCCTCTTTATTAATAAAAACAAAAAACAAACCAGTTGTTGTTGAGTCTATTCCAACTCATGGTAACTCATGTGTGTCAGAGTAGAGCTGTGCTTCATAGGGTTTTCAATGGCTGTGATCTTCCAGAAATAGAGTGCCCAGATTTTCTTCTGAGGTGTTCGTGGGTAGATTTGAACTGCCAACACTTTGGTTAGTAGTCAGAGCTTAACTGTTTGTGCCATCCAGAAACTCTGGAGACAGGGTCACAGATTTTGAGTAGCACACTACAAATCACAAATCTACTTCAGAGATGAAGCAATTTTAAGAATCAGGCTGTTTTCTTTCCAAATTAAATGGAATCTCATTAAACATTCATATTCACAATATGATCATCTAAATAATTTAATATTACTCAATAATTACCAACACATCACTGTTTCTTATATATTTAATTTTTGATGGATTAATCTAGTCCAACATGCTCATTATAAACTAAAATATTATTTTTTAAACTGTGTCATGATTTGATAGTGGGTCATGACATCAATTTAGTAGGTTAAACCCACTACTAAAAAAAAAAGAACAGAATAGAATATTTTGGAAAAAAATAATTATATGAACAGAAATGAATACAGCGGAATAGAGCTGATGACCTCTATGCTTGTAAGGTGATGTATTATTTTATGAAACACTTTTTATTCCAGGTGTGGGTGTGAGTGTGGTATCAATTTAAAATACAGTTCTTACTGCTGGACATGGCCCAAAAATTTTGGAAAGGAATGACATACAAAATACTGCCAGTCTTGCAAAAACAATAATGGGTCAAGAATACAATATTTCTGGGTTATGTCAATTAGTGTTGAAAACACTATTATTGAGGTTGAAAACTGATCAAGTCACAGATTTTTCAGCTTTAAGACTCTTTAACCACTCTAATATAGTTAACTATGATTGTTATGTATTTCATAAACTTTCTAGATTTATCAGTATCAAATTGGTTAAATCCAAACTGGCTTCTCGTTACTACTTGCCAGAACAAATTTTTCTTACCCGTTCTCATTCATTGTGTGTTCAGAGAATGCTAGTTCCTTTAATGTTTTCTTTATCCTTAGCATGATCCAGGGTCCCTGGGTGGTGCAATTGGTTTGCACTCCATTACTACCCTAAAAGTTTGTGGTTCAAAACCACCCACCAGCTTCTGTAAAGATTACAGCCAAGAAAACCCCATGGAACAGTTCTACTCTGTAATACACGGGATCGCAATGAGTCAATTTGACTCAATGGCAACATTTTTTTGTTGTTATTGTTGGCTTATTGTCAGTTGAGCATGATCCAAATTATATAACATGGATGCATTTGTTACTTAAAAACACATACACCCTCTGAACTAAAATTTTAGGTAGAAATATGTTACCTTTGAGATTATAAACCTGTTTCTGTCCGGTCAATTCCCACTCATAATGACCCCATAGGGCAGAGTAGAGCTGCCCCTCAGGGTTTCCAAGTAGCAGCTGGTGGATTTGAACTGCCAACCTTTTGGTTAGCAACCTGAGCTCTTAACCACTGAGCCCCATTTTGAGACTCTTTGAATTACCTGTTTCTCTGTTAATGTTACACAATAATGAAAAGTGAGATACATTGACTGAGCCTATCTCTTTTCTACCTCTTGGTTGATACAATATGCTCATTGTTAAATACAGACAAAATAAATAAAAAGTTCTGAAAGAATTTTGTGCCAAATCTTTTGACAACTAGGATTTAACTTTTCATCATTCTTCCATAAATACACCGTATGAATTATTGGCTTAACATGATTAACCAGACACATAATTAGGGTGGCACAACATGTGGAATTAAAAATTCTTCACTGATTTGAATCATTCATGCAAAAGGGCATAATTCCAGAAGTCTGACTTACTGGGAAGTGCTCAGAGTTGAGTAAAAATATCAAGCTTTAGTATACACTTTTCTAAATAAGATTATATGTCCCTCAAAGGCTCCATAGTAGATTTTAATTTTATAGATTTAATTTTGTAATATTTACATACAATGCCTTTGAAAATCCTAAATTTAGGATATATATTATTTTTTTTTTATTTCTTATCCAGAATGATTTAAAGTCACATATAAGAGATAATATCAATCAGCTTAATTAAGTTTTGACTCTCTACTGAAGACAAAAACAATAAGTCTCTTTCAGGACTTATGAAAAAAGAATTTCCTAATATTTTTATTTTTGGAGAGCAAAGGAAATAGTTATTTTCTCATAATCGGGGAATTCAATCAAAGATCCTTGAACGAGAACCACTGATTTCATCCCTCAGTAACTATCTTCTGTTGATTATATGAAATACATAAGTCAGTGCTTCTTAATTCCATTCATCAACTAAGAAATGGGTATTTAGCATCTATTAGGTGCCAGGCCAAAAGCTAGGTAATGGAGATCTAGTGTTAGAGAAGCTTAAAATCTATTTGGGAAAAGAGACAACTAAACAATTAACTGTTGTAATACAGATTTGAGGTGTATTATAGCATTGTTAACAAATATTGTAGGCATTCTGATGACAAATTAATTATGTTTAAAAGGATGGAATAATGAAGGAGGTTCGATAATGGTTTTCAAAGATGATATTAGAGTTAGGTCTTGAATACAGTGTACATAAACATGTTTTACATAAACATTGGAAAGCCAGACTCTAGGAAGTGGCAGTAATATCTGTAAAAACATGAAAATTGACTTGTATACATTCTTGCATATATTGAGTGGATCTGGGTGGTTGAAAAAGAAAATGATCCTGAGATCTTACAATGACATGACTTAGAAAGTAGTTGGACTTTGGGGACCAAGATAATTCACTTTATTGCACTCCATTTCAAAATCACCCATTATGATTAGGTCCATGATACAAAAGCAAAGATATGTATTTTGGATAGAAATTATAAATATTTTTAAGGTTGTATGATTTCTTTTATTGGTAAATTATTTCTCCACTGCAATATTTAAAAACAGACTTTGTGAAAGGTTTGATTTAAAATAAAAAAAATCCAAAAAGAGGAACTTTCAGGTAAAGATGGAGGATTGATTTAAAGTACTCAGTTTTATTTCTTCCTGAAATTCCAATAAAACAACAGTAAACATATTTTCTTTAAAAATAAGCAAATAGAGTAAGAGAAAAAAAATCAATAAAATATCTCCCACTGAAAAGCAGATGGATTTATGATCAATGATTTAGAAGACCCAAAAATCTTAATCCTAAAATGTTGGTGTTGTTAGGTGTCATCGAATCAGTTCTAATTCCTAGCGACCCTATGTACAACAGAATGAAACTCTGCCCAGTTTTGCTTCATCCTCACACCATTGCTATGTTTGAGCCCATTGTTGGCAGCCACTGTGTCAATCCATCTGGTTGAGGGTCTTCCTTTTTTTTTTGTTAACCCTCAACTTTACCAAGCATGATATCCTTTTTCAGGGGCTTATCCCCCCTGATAACATGTACAAACTACGTGAGACAACGTCTCACCATTTTTGCTTCTAAAGAATAACGTAGCACAACTATTTTCTATTTAATGTGCCCATATCTTCATCATTTCTTTTCATCTACATATTTTAAGTTTAATTTGTTCTTTTTTCTTTTTTTTAGGTTAAGATAATGGATATTAAAACTTTCTTCTTTTCTAATATAAGCATGTAAAACTACTATTTTCGACCTAAGCACAGTTTGAACGGCATCCCACAAGTATATGCTGTGTATCTATTGTTGTTCACCAAAATATTGTCTAATTTCCCCTTGATTTCTTCTGTGGCACATGAATTATTTAGCAGTATGTTATTATATTTCTAAATATTTGGTGTCTTTATGTTTCTAAATATATGGATATTTTGTTATAGACTTCCAATTAACATCTGTAATATGTCTCATAGTCTATATTTTTGAAATTTGTTGACCAATTTGTGAGTCAGCATATAGCTGATTTTGATGAATATTACATATGCACTTGAAAAGAGTTTTTAGGTGTATTGTTCTGGAACAGTCAATTAGGTCAAACTGATTGTGTTGTTCAGAGCTACTATATACTTACTGATATATTTTTTTTCTTGGTTCGGATATCATTTACTGACAGAAAGGTATAAATATTTTGTGCTATATTAATGGATTAGTCTATATCTTCCATTCATCTGTCAACTTTTGTTTATGTATTTCAAATTTTGTTATTTGGTGAAGATACATTTGGGATTGTTATATCTTCTGGTTAAATCTAACCCTTTAAAATCATAAAATGTCCTTTTTGCCTCTGATAATATTCTTTATCTCAAAATCTAATTTAGCTGATATTAATGTTACCACACCAGCAATTGTAGTGCTAATATTGGAGTGATATATCTTTTCCTACACTTTCACCTTCAACTTACGTGTGTTTTTATATATAAAGTTTTTCTCTTTTAAAGAGTATATATATGGGCCTTATTTTTTGTTATGCCTGATAATCTAAGTCTTTTAATTGAAGTGTTAAGTCTATTAAATCTAATGTGGCTTATATAGCATTTAAGTCTAATTTTGTTATTTTAATATTTCCCATATCTTTTTCCTTCCTCCATTCCTTTTTTTCCCTGCTTTCTTCTAGATTAGTGTAATAATTTGCATATGTATTTTATTCCCTATATTGAATTTTTAGCCAAATATATTTTAATTATATTTTATTGATTGCTCTATGGATTACGATTTGCATCTTTAATTTAATTTATCAAGTCTATTTAGCATTACCAAAATTTCATTTTACACCCCCACAGTTTAAAAATATAGGCAGACATAGAATGTGTGGCTAATTGCCTCCATGAATAACTGCCCCCTTTGCCATGAGACCAGAAGAACTGGATGACCAGCTACCATTACTGAACATTTAGATCAAAGATTCCATAGAAGAATCCTGATCAATAAGGGTAAAATGCAGAATAGAATTTCATAGACTCTGGACTTTCTGGAGCCATGTAGGGTAGATGAATCCCTGAAAATACTGCCCTGAAATAATCGTTAAACCTTAAACCAAAAAAATCCCCTGAAATCATCTTAAAACTGAACAAGAGCTTAACTAGTAAAAAAGACCTGCCTTGAGAATTATGCTCTTTCAAGAACTATCTATATGGGATCAAACTGACAACAGCAATTTGAAAGATTAGATAGGAACCTTAGGGGGTGCTGAGTTAATTTTAATGAGTGAAGGAAAACTCAGAAAAGGAGGATGAGAATGGTTGCATAACTTGAGGAATGTAATCAATGTCACTAAATTGTACATGTAGAAACTATTGAATTGGTGTATGTTTGCTGTGTATATTCTCAACAAAAACAAGAAAATAAATAAAATTTAGAAAAAATACATGAACCTTACAGCAGCATAATTTCATTTTTCATCCCCTGTGCATTAGCTATGATTACCATGTCTTTTAGTTCTACAAACAATATAAAACCTGACTTATAATGGTATTATTTTTATTTTAAAGTCTTTTCTTTTTTTTACAGTATCTAAGAGAAAAAGAAAAAGTAGACTTTACCTATATACTTTTCGACTTTGGTACTCTTCACTCCTTCTTTTAGACCTAGTTTTTGGTCTGGGATAATTTATCATCAGCCTGATTAATTTCCTTATTTATTTATTTTATATTTTATTGTACTTCAGGTGAAGGCTTACAGAACAAATAGTTTCTCATGAAACAGTAGTACACTTGTTGTTTTATGACATTGGTTAACAACCACACAACATATTAACCCTCTAAATTCTCAACCTTTTTTTTTCTGGTGAAAATACACATAGCCACAGATACACCGTTTCAAAAATTTCTACATACACAGTTCAGTGACATTGACTACGCTCTTCCAATTGTGCTGTTATTCTCACTTAAGATGTAGGCTTACAGAACAAAATAGTTTCTCATTTAACAGTTATTACAAATGTTGCCGTATGGCAATGGTTAACTGTCTCACAACACATCAACAATATCTTTACTCAGCCTTGGGTTCCCTATCACCAGCTTCCTTGTCCCCTTCTGCCTTCTGGCCCTTGTCACCGGACTCCTGTACCTCGTTAGTCTCATTTGGTTTTACAGGGCTGTCCACTCCCAGGCTGAACAGTGAACCTTGGAGGTAATTTCACCACTGAGCTAAAAGGG
>NW_004444044.1:8546147-8585145 GCF_000243295.1 Trichechus manatus latirostris
AGCTCCGCCTGGCCAGAAAGGGCTCCCAACTCAAGAAAAGGAAAAGAAAACAAACAAACAATTCAAAATGAACAAACGAACAAAAGCCCCGGGATCCCATCAGCGCAGTAGCCCAGACCGGGAAGCAGCTCCACACTCGAATGGAGCTCCGCAGCCCTTCAGGAAGAGGCAAAGATGGCACACAGAGCCAGGCACTTGAGCGAAAGGAGGGGAAGGCAGCAAGAGTCAAACAAGAAATCCAAAGAAGCAGGAAAAAAAAAAAAAAAAGCAACACCAGCAGCCAACAAATGGCACTCAGAGAGCCAGATAGTGCCGGCTGGTGTTTCTGGACAAGAGACTGTGTCTGTGGGAAGCAGAGTAGGGCAAGTGTGGGTGAAGAAGGGTAGAGACTGGGAAAGCGTATATCACAAATTGCCGGTGCTCTGGAGCCCCTCAGGAAGAAGCATAGATGGCGCACGGAGCCATGCACTTGAGTGAAAGGAGGGGGAGGTGGAGAGAGGCAAGTGAGAAATCAAAAGAAGCAGAAAAAAAAACATCACTAGCAGCCAACAAATGGCACCCAGAGAGCCGCCCGCTTGGGTGTGTGGAATCCAAGCAGCCAGTGCTTTCCTGGTCAAGAGACTGTGGCCGCGGGAAGCAGAGGAGGACGAGCCGAGGCGAAGAGGGTTGGAGGGTGGGAAAGCACACACCGCAAATTACCGGTTGTTTTGTCTCCCGCTGGATGCTCCGTAAGGCTGCTTTCTTGTACCCCCATTTGCTGGTCTCCAATAGGAGTCCAAGATGGTGGATCCACGCTGCGTTAGCTGGTAGGGGACCTGTGCATGAATCTCTCCTTGCTCTCCATTCTCTGTCAGTTTTCTCACTGCATTTGGTGCTTGGTTGAGTTCTTTATCTCTTCATTTGATGTTTTAGGGTTTCAGGATTGTTGTATTCTCTGTTTGGCTTAGTTTTTCAGATCTTTGCTGTGGAGGGACGGCGTGGTGCTTCTGCCTAGAGTGCCATTTTGCCGGAACCCTCCTTATTTATTTTTGATAGTCTAGTTTTTTAACAACAAATTCTCTCAACTTTCATTTATGTAAACATATCTTTATTTCAATTGTATTTTTGAAGAACATTTTTACAGGATATGAAGTTTTGAATGAACAAAGGTGTCATTTCCCATTTTTTTCTGGCCTGAGAACTTAACAACAACATAGTTTGTACAAAGAAGTTAGCCATCATTTGTAGCATCATTTCCCTTTATATGATGTGTCTTTTTCTTTTACTTGCTACTGCCTTAAATATTTTCTCTTTCTCTTTGACTTTCAAAGCTTTAACTATATTGTTTCTAAATGTCTTCTTCTTTATTTTTTAACCTTCTTGAGGTTTCTTGAAACTTTTGTATTTTGCATTAATGTTTATGACCAAATTTGGGAAATGATTGACTATTATTTCTTCAAATATTTTTTCTAAGCCATCCTCTCCCTTCTGTCTCTCTGGAACTGTGATTACATGTTTGCAAGATCCTCTCATATTTTCTCACATCACGGAGACTCTGTTTATTATTATTAATTAATCACTTTTTCTCTCACTTTCCCAGATTGGATAATTACTAATGATTAGACTCCAAGTTCAGTGATTCTTTTTTTTTTTCTGTCGTCTCTAATTTCCTTTTAAGTGTATTCAGAGAAATTTTCTTGTTTTTACAATGAACACACCTAAATGGCTGTGTGTGCAGTTATGATGTAGTTAGTGATATGACAGTAATGCTATCATCAAATGTTACACTATAACAAGGTTTTCAACCTCACAATCATTTACATTCGGTAATGGATAAGAAGATGGGGGTCCTGTGCATTGTAGGATATTCAGCAGATTACTTGGCCCTACCACAGATGCTAGGAACACCTCCTCTCTGTTGTGACGACCAAAAATGTATTCAAACACTGACAGACTTTCCATAGGGAGCAAAGTCATCCTTGATTGAGAACCACTGTACAATAATATTTTTTCTTAATTTATAACTTATTTATAAATACACTTTAAGTAATCACTAGATTTTTAAAAACAAGAGAAAATAAATGTAATCATGGATTAAATAACAAATTGGTGAAAGCAAATTTTGCATTACAAATTTAAGAAACTAACTTGGGTAATAGAACTATGTCACATGAGACAATTACTCTGAAATTGGTTTCCCATGATGTGTTCAGTATGGAGTCAGAAAACATGTAACTGCATCTTTAAACTGCCAAACTGTGCATTTGTGGATATGCCCAGATGGCCTTATTGTAGCTATTTAAATCGGGGAACCTGTCATATGAGGTCACTACTTATTTAACCTACTTTTATGGGATATTTGACATATGTATTTGATTTTAAAATGAGGAATTTTATTACTGTCTGTGTGTGTTTATTGTGTGCGTGTGTGTGGTAGATTCATTTTTGTGTGTGAGATATATTATAAAAGCTATCTCCCAATTTTTTTCTATGTTGTCAGTACAGATTATAATTTGATTTTATTAGCTGGAAAAGAACATTGACTGCTTTTTAAAATTAAATGAATTTATAGTAACTGGAGTCTGTGTGTGTGTAGGCACTTGATATATGTTTGCTAATGGTATGATAATAATAATGAGAATGAAAAAGAATAAGCATTAAGTGGCATAAATTATGTGCTTCTAAATAAGGCAAAGAAAGGGAAAATTATGGCCAAACACAGAGTATTGATTCATAATTTGTAATTGCTCTATTAGAACCAAACACCTTCAAGTAAAACATGTAAAATTGGTTTAAAATATCTGTATTATAATAGTTTTATTTTAAATGAATTAGTATTGAGGCATTAGATGGAAGTATATATGTGTGTGTGTGTGTGTGTCTATATCTACATATCTCTCTAAATGTATATCTGTGTGTATATGTGTATATATATATATTCTTGACAGTTCTCTAGCTAACCTTTCTCTATAAGAAAATTAAAAAAGCAGAAAAAGATATTTATTTCCAAGTATTATTTCAATAATTGGCTTCTTCAAAATTAATATGGCAAAAGTAATTAAAATGTACATTTTAAGTATGCAAATGTAGTCTGATAGATTATTTGAACGTTTCTAAAACACAAATTGCATATAAAATACATTTTGTGATGAAAAGAGAACACTGGCTTTTAGTGATTATAAATCACACTTTTACCCTTGAACTTTGATCTACAAATTTGATCTACACACTGTATATGAATTATGATAATGAGTAAAACAAAAAACATAGTTGTTTGCCAACTCATATGAAACAAATTGGAGATTATTTAGGGACAGAGATGGCCCAATACTTCTGATAAAATATTTTATTAAGTAAAATAGTCTGTCCATAAATGTAGTCTCTCATTTATTTAATTATGGTTGATAATATGCAGAGTATGAGATTTGAAAGTATGTTCTAAATAATCCAAGAATAATGAATATTGTTCATTATTTTTTAGCATAGAGAATTCTAAAAACTGTCACTCCACAAAATGTTACATTTTTTGCCTCCCTATAATAAACGGAATACCCCTTCCCCAAGCATGATCAAGATTGGCCTGAGTGGTCTGAAAGGCTATTTTGTTATAAAAATAGAAATAGTCTTGGTAATAGAGTCAGATACTGGGTTTGTTCTTCATTTGTCACTTAACATCCAATTAACTGTATCAATGAGAATCAAACACATGACAGAAACTACTTGAATCTTTATTTTTTTATTTTTTTGTTTTATTGTACTTCAGGTGAAGGCTTACAGAACAAATAGTTTCTCATGAAACAGAAGTACACATGTTGTTTTATGACATTGGTTAACAACCCCACAACATATCAACCTTCTAACTTCTCAACCTTTTTTTTTTTTTTGAAAATACACATAGACAAAGATACACCATTTCAAAAATTTCTAGATGCACAGTTCAGTGACATTGACTACACTCTTCCAATTGTGCTGTTATTCTCACTTAAGATGAAGGCTTACAGAACAAAATAGTTTCTCATTTAACAGTTACTACAAATGTTGCCCTATGACAATGGTTAACACACAACACATCAACAATATCCTTACTCAACCTTGGGTTCCCTATCACCAGCTTGCTTGTCCCCTTCTGCCTTCTGGCCCTTGTCACTGGACTCCTGTACCTCGTTAGTCTCATTTGGTTTTACGGCTGTCCACTCTCATGCTGAACGGTGAACCTCAGAGGTAACTTCACCACTGAGCTAAAAGGGTATCTGGGGGCCATACTCTCGAGGTCTCTCCAGTCTCCTTTAGGCCAGTAAATCTGGTCTTCTTTTTGTAAGTTAGAATTACATTCTACATCCTTCTCCAGCTCTGTCTGGAACCCTCTGTTGTGATCCTGGTCAGAGCAGTCAGTGGTGGTAGCCAGGCACCACCTAGCTGTACTGGACTCAGTGTGGTGGAGGCCTCGGTAACTGTGGACAATTAGTCCTTCGGACTAATCTTTTCCTAGTATCCTGTTCTCTTCATTCTCCCTTGCTCCCGAAGGGATGAGACCAGTGGAGTATCTTAGATGGCCGCTCATAGGCTTTTAAGACCCCAGACACTACTCACCAAGGTAGAATGTAGAGCGTTGTCTTTATAAGCTGTGCCATGCCAATTGAGCTAGATGTTCCCCGAGACCATGGACCCCACAGCCCTTTAAATAGGGGGATTTTTAAATCAGTGACTTGGCAATATGGATGATGAAGGAGTTGTGAGAATAAACAGGGGACAGATATAGATGATGAAGGAGTTGTGAGGCCAAACAGAGTCAGTAAAATGCCACTAAAAACCCAAACACAAGAGGTCAAAGGGAGGAAGTGTTGCTAATGGAGCACAGGGTTCAGATCACTCAGAATATGTGGTAATATAGTGGGCCTGTCCAGTGGCAACTGTCACCACAGAAGAGATATAGAAGCTGGTGGAAATGGAAGGGGAGAAAGACGAGGCAGAGAAAGAAGGTGATAAATAATCTGATTGCTCTTTCTTCCATCCACTGATCTTGCAGCAATGCCCCATTACCTGAATTCAGCCAGAATCTAGCTGACAATTGATTATGGAAATGCAGCCTGCAGGTCAGCTGTTGCAATGCATGACAGAATAGAGGAAGAGTAAAGGAGGGATCTGAGAGAATATATTCAGTTTCCCCACCTGTAAAAACAAGAATTATAGTAACCACCTCAAAAGGTTACTGTCAGAATTAATTTAAAGCAATGCACTGGGATTTGCAAAGTGTCATGCTTGTAAAAGTTAGTACCATTATTGGTACAAGGAATCCAGCAGTTCAAGAGCTAAGGGTTCTTCTTTTTATTATTATTATAACTATGGATACTTCATCCATCTATGTTCATCTCTATGACTTCAAATTAGGGATTAATCTCTCTGAGTCTTATAAAGTTCAATGGGACTCTCCAAAAAAAATTGAAATACTAAAGGTTGAGCAGTTTGAATTTCTAGAAAGAAGGGGGCTAGAGTTTCATTTTAAGAATGGCAACATGGGGAGCTCTGTGGATACACTGCCCAGGAAAACTGGTGAAAATTAAGAATAAATAAATAAATAAATTACAGTCTCCAGAAATGACTAGAGCGCATACAGCAAATGAAGAAATATTTATTCAATAAAATATACTAAAGTTCTGTGACAGCAGTGAGAGCCCGTGGCATTTGAACCACAACTCACTTCCTTCCTCACCGCTCCTCACTCCATGTGATGCAAACTACACTCCAGACAAATATATCCAGTAAAACAAGACCCATTATCCTTCCAGCTCCCATTTGAGAGTTATAGTATCAGAAGGGGTAGGATATCAGCATTTATCAATCTGTCCTTAATGTACCTGTTGCAGATGTTAAGTTTCTGGTGAGTACAGCTGAGAGGTAGGGATTTCCTTGTTCTCCTTAGCTCCCATATGTGGGATAGAGGTTTGTCCTTGGTATTGGTGTGCTGAAAATTCAGGGTTCATCTCCTTTAGCTCCTTCATAAAGTGGAAGATCCATGTTAGGAGAGGAAAGCTTAGAAGACCATAGGATGAGTCTACCATTCCCCTCCTACCCAGCTGACTGCCAAGCTCCAAAAAAAGGGAGGCATACACAAAGAAGTGCATCACTCTCCCTTCTCTATCTCTAGAGCCATGGTTCAGAGAATATGCCCAGTTAGAGAGGTAAGCTGTAACAGAAAGCTTGACATTTTTTACAAAAAAAACTGACTTTATTGGCAAAAGAGAGTGGAGAAGTTAAGCTTCACGGCCCTTTCTAACAGTGGAGTTTCTGGTGAAAAGCAATTAAGAAGAGACTGGTAGCTTTATTTAAAATCTAAGCTTACCTGAAGGTCATATAGTTTACCAGAGTGAGCCAGGAAAAGGGACAGCTAAGTAGAGCCTACTGTGGTCAGAACAAATCACAAATATTGACCTTAAAAACTATCCCTTCAAAGGAACCAGAATTTAATAGGATCAGTCTGTGGAGCAATTTATGCCCAAGAGCATTGTAGAAAACACTAAGCTATAACTTGGCATTTTGTGGAGATTTTCTGATAGGTGTAGTCAGGGAAGGAGACAAAGAGATCCCTGCTAACACCACTGTTATCCTAGAGTGACTGGGTGCATGCCTAAGGCTGCATCCCTGAGGAAAAACATCAGAGGTTTTACACTGCTGGGGAAATAGACTTCACTAAAATAATCTCTCCAGTCACTAAAGAAATAATAAGCCCTGGAATGGAGAAAGTGACCAGTAATTAGAGTTGCTATATTACATTAACCAAAATGTCTAGATTCCAACAAAAATTATTAGACATGAAAAGAAACAGGAAAGTCTGACCTGGGAAAAAAGCAGGAAGCAGAAACTGCCTACAAGAATAAACAGATATCAAATTTAACAGACAAAGACTTTAAAATAGCCATTATAAATGTATTCAAAGAACTAAAGGGAACCATCATGTCTTAAAAAAGTAAAGGAAGATATGATGAAAAAGACTCATCAAATGGAGAATATCAATAAATATAGAAATCATAAAAAAGAATCACTTGAAAATACTGTAGTTGAAAGGTACAGAACTAAAGAAAAATTCATGAGAGGGGCTCAACAGTAGATTTGAACTGGCAGAAAAAAGAGTTAGTGAACTGGAAGAGAGATTGATAGAGATTATACAATCCAAAGAACAGAGAGAAAAAAGATTGGGAAAAATGAATGGATCCTCAGAGAAATGTGCACAAACACATGACGGAAGTGTGAAAAAAGTGTAGAGATAGAAAAGAGAAAAAAAATTCCAAGAAATAATGCTGAAAGCTTCTCAAATTAGATAAAAAAACATTCATCTACACATCTGAGATGTTCAACAAACTCCAAATGGGACACATGCCAAGAGATCCACACACTAACACTTCATATTAAAATACTTAAAGCCAAAGACAAGGGGACAATCTTATAAGCAGCAGAGAAAAAAGATACCTTTGTTCCAAGGGAATTTAACTAACATTAATAGATGATTTATAATTAAAAACAATGAGGGTCAGAATGCAGCGGGATAACATTTTTAAAGAGCTCCGTGGAAAAAACAAACAAAGAAGCTGTCAATCCAGAATTCTACATTCAGCAAAACTAACTTTTAAAGTGAAAGAAAGATAAAGACATCAAAGATAAACAAAAGTTGAATTTTTTTTCTTTCTTTTCTTTTTTTTTGCTAGCAGAATTTCCCTATAGAAAATACTAAAGGAAATTTTTCAGGTTGAAAGCAAATGACTCCATAGAGTAACTTGAATTTATGCACACCAACATACAAAAGAGCTCCAGTAGAGGTGATTATGTAAGTATAAAAGACAGTGTAAATGCATTTTCTTGAATTTTCTTCTTTAACTGATTAGAAAAGTTATTGTATAAAACAATATATATGTAACTGTATTGTGCATATATTATATGGAAATATGATATATTTACCAATAATAGAACAAAAGAAGTAGATGGGATCAAAGCTGTATGGGCTCAGGAAATGACATTAAATGGTGTCCTTAATTCACAGGAACAAATGAATAGAAATAAAAGAGTAAATGAGAAAGATAAATAAGAAACACTGCAAATAATACTTGCTCTACTTTCTTCTTTCCACTTCACAACATTATTTTAAGTAACAATGATGACAATGTAATGTTGAGGAATGTTTATATATGTGTCTGTATGTGTGTGTATATATATATTCCTAAAGAATTATAAAAATACTACAAAAGGGAAAAAAGAGAATAGAGCTATATAGGTGTAATATTTCTGTATTTCACTGGAATTAAATTTGTATAAATCTAAATTCTGATAATTTGCTTCAAGGTGGATATGGCACACTCTAGAGCAACCTCCAAGTAAATAAGTAAAAAAAATGTAGTACAACAACCATTAAAGAAATCAATATGTTACATTAGAAGGTATTCACTTAATGCAAAAGAACAAAGGAGAAAGGGAATATACGTACCCACCAACTGCCTTCCAGTCAATTTCAACTCTTGAGATATAAGACATATAGAAAACAAAAACTAAAATGAGGATGTATATACAACTATACCAAATGTGAATAAATTAAACAATCTAATCAAAAGACCTCTTTAAAGTGTTAAAAAGCAAAGATGTCACTTTTAGGACTAAGGTGAGCCTGACCCAAGCCATGGTATTTTCAATTGCCTCATACGCATGTGAAAGCTGGATATCTGAATAAGGAAGACCAAAAAAGAATCGAAGCTTTTGTATTATGATGATGGTGAAGAATATTAAATATATCATGGACTTCCAGAAGAATGAACAAATCTGTCTTAGAAGAAGTGCAGCCAGAATGCTTCTTAGAAGTGAGGATGGCTAGCCTTCGTTTAATATACTTTGGACGTGTTATTAGAAGGAACCAGCCACTGGAGAAAGACATCATGCTTAGTAAAGCATAGAGTCAGCGAAAGAGAGGAAGACCTTTAACAAGACAGACTGACACAGTGACTGCAACAATGGGTTCAAACATAGTAACAATTGTGAGGATGGTGCAGGACTGGGCAGTGTTTCATTCTGTTGTACATAGGGTTGCTGTGAGTTGGAAAACTTTACAGCACCTAATAACAACAACAACATTTCTATACACTTGCAATGGACAAACAAAAAATAATATCAAGTACACAATTCCATTAACTATACCATCAAAAAAAAAAAAAAGACATAGGAACAAATTTAACAAAAGCAGTGTAAAAGTTGTACATTGAAAACTACAAAATGTTGAAAGAAATTAAAGAAGATCTAAATAAATGGAAAGACATCCTATGTTTGTGGATTGGACGACTTAATATTATTAAGATGGCAATACTCTTAAAATTCATCTATAAATTGAATGCAGTACCTATCAAAATCCCAGCTGGCTTCTTTGTAGAAATTGACAATCTGATCCTAAAGGTCATATGGAAACTCAATGAATTCAGAATAGACAAAACAATCTTGAAAAAGTAGCAGAAACTTGAAGAACTCTCTCAATTTCAAAACTTCTCATAAAGCAACAATAATCAAGAGAGTGCTTTACTGGCAAAATAATGGATACATAAATCAGTGAATGAAACTGTCTAAAAAAAATATATGTCTATTGATTTTCTACAAGGGTGCCAAGATCACTCAATTGGTAAAGTAAAATCTTTTCAACAAATACTACTGGGACAACTGTATATTCACTTGCAAAATAATAAATTTGGACCCACTGCTTCATACTATACAGAAAAACTAATTCAAACTGTATCAAAATCCTAAATTTAAGAGCTAAAACTATAAAACACTTAGAAGAGAACCTAGTGGTAAACTTTTGTGATCTTGTTTTAGGCAATGATTTCTTAGCTATGATGTAACAAACACCAGCAGCAAAAAAAAAAAAAAAGAAAGAAAGAAAAGGAAAGAAATTTGATACCATCAAACTTCAAAAGATTTGTGCTTTAAAGGACACTAACAGGAAAGTGAAAAGACACTGATTGAATGGGAGAAAATATATGGAAATCATATTTTTGATAAGGATCTTGTATCTAGAATGTATAAAGAGCAATTCTAACTCAAAAACAAAAAGTTAAACTACCCAATTAAAAAACGGGCAAACCGTATTAATAGACATTTCTCCAAAGAAGATAAACAAATGGCCAATAAGCACATGAAAATATGCTCAACAGCATTAGTCATCAAGGAAATGTAAATCCAAAGCACAATCAGATACCACTTCATACCAAGCAGGATGGCTATAATAAAAAATCAGATAATAATAATAATGAAAAAAGTGTTGGCAAATATGTGGAGAGAATTTTAACCCTCATTTGGTGAAAATGTAAAGTGATGCAGTCTTTCTGGGAAACAGTCTTAGAGATCCTAAAAATGTTAAACATAAAGTTGCCATTTAACCCCGCAATTTCATGGATAAGATAGAGACAAAGACATTTGACTGTGTGGATCATAACAAATTATAGATAACATTGCAAAAAATGGGAGTTCCAGAACACTTAATTGTTCTCATGGAGAACCTGTACATAGAACAAGAGGCAGTCATTCGAACAGAGCAAGGCGCTACTGTGTGGTTTAAAATCAGGAAAAGTGTGCATCAGGATTGTATGCTTTTACCATACTTATTCAATCTGTTGAAGTTGGACTATATGAAGAAGAACGAAGCATCAGGAATGGAGGAAAACTCACTAACAAATTTCAGTATGCAGGTGACACAGTCCTGCTTGAGGAGAAAAAAGAGAAGTTGAAACACTTTCTGATGAAGATCAAAGACTACAGTCTTCAGTATGGATTACACCTCAACATAAAGAAAACAAAAACCCTCACAACTGGACCAATAAACAACATCATGATAAAGGGAAATAATACTGAAGTTGTCAAGGATTTCATTTTAATTAGATCCACAATCAATGCCCATGGAAGCAGCAGTCAAGAAATCAAATGACATATTGCACTGGGCAAATCTGCTGAAAAGACCTCTTTAACATGTTAAAAAGTACAGATGTCACTTTAAGGACTAAGGTGTGCCTATGAAATCTTCTGTTCAGCTCCCAAGAAAAATAGAAACTTGATATAAAAACTTGCATGTTAATGTTTATAGCAGCATTATTCACAGTATCCAAAAGGTATAAACGACCCAAATATCCATCAATTCATGAACAGATACATGTGGCATATCTAAAAAATGGAATAGTATTTGGCCAAAAAAAGGAATCAAGTATTGGTATATGCCACAACATGGATGAATCTTGAAAACATTATGCTAAGAGATAGTCACAAAAGACCACATATTATATAATTCCATTTATAGGAAATGTTCAGAGTAGAAAATCTGTCATGACAAAATTCGGATGAGTGGTTGTCTATAGCTGGGGCAGGGTGACAGCTAAAGGGTCCAGGATTTCTTTATGGGGGGATGAAAATGTTTTAAAATTGACTGTGGTGACGATTACGCAACTCTGTGAATATATGAAAGATCATTGAATTGTACAATTTAAATGGGTGAATTGTAGGGTATGTGAATTACATCTCAATAAAGCTGCTACAAAAAAGTAAGAAATGGTCATACTTACAAAATAAACATAAAATACCATGTAGTTATCATTGTTCTCATATCATCATTTTTATCATCAACCACCTGTCAAAAAACATAAAAAGTGACTAATTTTTTTAGCTAAATATGTAAAACCAAAAAACTTAACCCATTGACCTTGGGCCAATTCAGACAGGGTAGCTATGAGTTGTTATGAGAATTGAATACATAAAACATATGTATTCATATATTTCACTGCTTCTAGTTTTCGTTCAATGCTCTTTAGAAATTCAGTGGTGTCACTAGGGGGGCGTAGGGTGTGTGAACTGCACCAGGTGACACTGTCAGAAAGGGTGACTACAAAACAACTGTCTATAAAATTTTTGTGTGGTGTTTCAGCAGAAATTTATTATATTTTATAAAAATATCCCTATAGTTAGTTATAACAACAACAACAACAACAAAAATTGTGAGCACAGCTTACGTGTATCAATACACCTACAAGGCTAAAGCTGTATGCTAACTTACTTTTTGAACCTTCTAGTGCACTCTGGTCAAAGCTGTCATTATTACCCAATTACAACGATGCTTCAGATCACGTGGTTTTGGCTGCATGGGCTACAGGCAAGTGCTGTTGTTTTCGTTGCTGCCCAGTGTTTTCATAGTTGCTGATTTTGTCAATTTTTTTTTTTTTTTTTTTGGTGTTTTAGCTACAATATTGTGTAATTAACATGCGGGAGAGAGTGACACCAAGAGTTACCACGCTGGGTGACATCAATCCTAGTGTTGCCATTGTAGGAATTTTGATTAAAATAAAAAATAATGGAATTTGATGTTTCTAATCTGTTGCAAAGAAGAAAAAAAATATACAATTTTCTTGGCATGCTAACCTTTAATTTCTAGCCATTTTTCTGCATTTGGGAGTGTGATTTCTTCCCCAGTAGGGCAGTTCAAGCAGCAAGAGGCCGCCTTAACTTTGCATTTGCTGGCTTTCATGTACACGTATCTTAACCTTAACATCTCCTAAATAGAGTTTACTTTGCAGAGACAATCTGTTTACCTAGCATTAGTATGTGACAAAAACAGGAGTATAATAAGAATGCAGAAATTGCAAATGCATAGTGCCTAACTGAATATTTGAACATGCCTTAAGCAGCGGGGCAATTTGATGCTTATAATCTAGTTTACCTTTTTTTTTTTTTCCCTGAGAGAAAAGGGCATGCTTATCTAGGATTTGTCTCATCTTCAATTTTCACATGACAAAATTTACTTTTAAGTTTAAAATGATGTTGTTTCAGTCCCTGGTATCTGAGTGTGATGAGAGTGAGAAAAGCAGACAGAACTGCAAGCGTCTAATCTTGGCATGGCATTTGCTTTCCATTTTCTTTAGTGTGCACTGGTGGGATATTGCTGAATGTTAAAACCTGGGCAGAGTCACTAGGGTGGAGAGTCTCTTTCTTTTGTGGGGAGAGAAGTGAATTTAAAGTCCAGTGAAGCTTAAATATTTTTAATTTTGGCTGATAAGTTTTTATTTCTATTTGTCATTAAGTTTTTTCTTTGGCTGTATATAGCCTAGGGAATACTGAATTTTCAACCTACTGAATGCATGTATGAAGATACTCTTTCCCATATGTGAAGGATCTAAATCTTTATGCCTTTGTCCTGGGTCAATATATTGCACTCTTGTCAACAGATAACAGCCACCTAAGGGTATATATCACTTTCTGTTGCCAAACCCTCTCCTCTTTCCCTGTATTAATAAGCCCCTTTACTTTAAGGACTAAAACTGAAAGCTTTTGCATCCTGCTTCTCGCATGACTCATCTCACACTAATTCTTTCTCTATTGGAACTGGATTTTTTTCCTTCTGCTTTTTAAAAATCTGGGTCTACAAAATGTATAATAATAATGAATGCTATCATAAAAAATAAAAACCAACAAATAAACAATAACAACAACAACAACAACAAAATGAATTCTTCTCCTTTTTTTAACTTGTCCAAATGGTTTGTGTCTCAGTCATCTAGTGCTGCTATAACAGAAATACCACAAGTGGATAGCTTTAACAAAGGGAAGTTTATTTCCTCACAGTAAAGTAGGCTAAAAGTCCAAATTCAGGGTGTCAGCTCCAGGGGAAGGCTTTCTCTCTCCGTCAGCCTTCTTATCAATGTTCCCCTGGACTAGGAGCTTTCCTGCGCAGGGACCCCTATTCAAAAGGACGCACTCTGCTCGTATCACTGCTTTCTTGGTGGTATGAGGTGTCCCTGTCTCTCTGCTAGCTTCTGTCTTTTATGTCTCAAGAGATTGCCTCAGGACACAGTTCAATCTTGTAGATTGAGTCCTGCCTCACAAACACAACTGCCGCCCATCCTCCCTCATTAACATCATAGAGGCAGGATTTACGACATATGGGAAAATCACATAACACCAGGAATCATGGCCCAGCCAAACTGATACATACATTTTTGGGGAGACATAATTCAATCCATGATAGTCTGATTCTGATGTATTTTAGTCTACTTTTTTTTTTTTTTTATCCTTCAATTATATTTGACATTGTTGTCCATCCTTTCTTTCTCAAAATATTAAAATATCCCTCATATGTTTTCCCGGCTTTCCAACTGCACCATACAACCTTTGAGAAAAGAAATCATGTCATAAATCCAACTGATTCTCACAAAATTTAATGAGAACTCAATATGTGCCAGACATTCTTCTAGGTACTTAGGATATATCAGTGATCAAAGCAAAGATCCCTGACTCTGTGGAGGTTATATTCTGGCAGGGACAGATACAATAAATAACAAACATGATAAGGTAATAAATTAAATGATATGTTTAAAAGTTCATATGCTATGAAAAAGGAAAATGAAGAACAGGGAGGGGATTGAAATAGTAGATGTGTTGTGGTTTAGTATAAACACTAAAAATCTCTGTATTTTCCCCAATTTCTGGCTGAATGCATTTCATATAAAGTCTTGTAAAATATATGAGTTGTATCAGTAAATAACTTTCTTTTCTAAAATGCTTCTTCATGACTTCAATCTCCTTTCACTATTCATTATGCACTCAGCCTGTATTACAGGATGAATATAGACAGATAGATAGCTATAGATGCAGACACAGGTACAGATATACAACTAATTGATTCCTGTTATTCAAAATGTTCTATATAGTTACTGCTAACGCAGAATTAGTGAATAGGGATCAAGTCTTGCTCTACCTCGTCTGGGAATGTGTGCATCTTGTGACACAAGTTTTTTGGTGTTTGTGCATGCCCATGTGTATGAATGTCCAAGGAGTATTGATTTGGGGTTACAAATCAATTTTGGCCAGTAGGCAAATTCAGAAATATGGAACATGCTGAATAATAAGGAGCCACTGTAGCTGAGTTCTATCAATATTCAATGATATATAATGTTATAGGCCCTATTCATTTTAGGAGCTGGAGATTTCTTTTTGTATCCTGGAAGGCCCAACTTAATGATACGACTATAGTGTACAGTTGCATATAGTAAATCTCTTAAGTAATGAAAAACATCTGCAAGCCACAAGACTAGGAGAGGAGAAGGAGGAGATCAACAGTTAACATATCAAGAGGATTCTTTTCTTCACCTATTCTTCCAGGTGCATATGACTTGAGTGTCTAGTTTATGTTCAATTTCCCATAGGTAGGAACTCATCTTACATTTTTTTGTACTTTATATCTCTCAGTGTCATACACAAAATAGACACTCAACTAATAATTTATAAAGGTCTACTATCAGTAAACAGATTCAGTATTTGAAAGATATTTGATGATTTATTAAATCCTTGTTATAATGAAAAATTGTAGATATGCATCAGAAAGAACACATAAAGTGGAACATTATGGGAGTAAATCTCCTAAGCAAATGCAAAGACACATTTTGAAACTATTTCTCTCTGTTTAATTATACGTCAAAAGTAAACTATTAATTCTGTAGAGTAGTTACGGTCAGCTCATTACAGTATTTACATACTTTAAACAAACCTCAAGAAAATGTTTAGAGCACTTAATGAGCATAATATAGCATTGTTGTTGAGGTCAGAAGCTATGGGTTCAAACTGTTTATCTAGTCTATATGGTGGTTTATTCTGTAAAAAAGGACCCCTGGGTGGCTCAAACAATTTGCACCCAGCTGGGAACCAAAAGGTGGCAGTTCAAAGCAGAGGAAAGAAAAGGCCTAGTGATCTGCTTCCATAAAACTTACGGCTAAGAAAACCCTATGGAACAGTTCTACTCTGTAACACATGGGGTCGCCATGAGTGGGTATCAACTTGCAGGCCGAAGACAATAACAACAACATACTTCAAAAAGATAACAAGATGAAAACAGTAGTAACTGGATTCTAGTTTATGTTAGAATGCTGGTTTCTTCATTCATTAGTTGTGCGACTTTGGACAGATTTTTATGTTGCAATCTACTAGTGTCACAATTTTCTCATCTGTAAATTAAGTTAATCACAGGAACTTCCTTATAGAATTAGTTTGAGGTTGAAATAAATTAATGCATAAAAATACTTAGAACATTGTCTAGCAGTTCACAAATTCTAAGTGAATGCTGAAATAATTAGTAACATAAATGTAAGCTCAATTAACTTTACCTACAATTTACCTTCCCTGACTCCCCAGAAATAGCAAGTTCTTCTTGTCTTCCTTTAAGGGAATTTCTCTAAATAATGATTATTTAAATATTTGCCAAGGATATTTTATGTAGGGTTAATATTTAAATATGTTGCCAAAATTTTACTATAAAATAATTGGCCATAATTAGTACTTGTAGAATGTCAAAACTGAACCATATATAAAAGAAAGTATTCTGTTACATATAAAATTTTTATCCAATATTTTTCCTTGTAATAATATGAACTGTAAAATCAGCCTTACTCTTTGCTTAGTGTGTCCATGACATATATTCAACTGTCATAAAGTATATAACCTCTAAGAAATATTTGCTTTCATCAAATATTTCTTTCTCTTTCAGATTCCCTTTGTGAAATTGCTTTATAAGATGTGAAATATAATTGGGAGTGAGAAGATTATAAGAAAATGATCAAGGAGGGGGTAAATCTGTCTATTGTTATCCTATTGGGGCCTCACTAACACAGGCAAATCTTATCAAATATAAATCCCTGTTTCCATTGGAAATATTCATAATAGTTGTCCTTCAGTGTTGCATCTTGGTTTTTCCCATCACTTGAGAAAGTTTCCCATAGCTATCTGATAAATGAACCATTCCAACAGACATGCTCACACATACATACAAGTATATATCACCATGAAATTCTTTAGCTTTAAATTTCACATGGGAATCATTTATAAATTTGGGTAACCAAAGAATTCCAAAACTTTCAGACAGGTGATGAAATATATCTAATGACAAAGGCTGAGCACAAAAGAGATCAATTCATTTCATATAACAAAGTGATCTCCCCATAGGAAGTATAGTAAATTATGCCTTAGCAATCTTGTTTTCTATATTCATATGCTTCTCACTATGCCTCAAATAGTCTTTTCCCCCCTTTTCTTTTCCCGGGGTAAACTTGGATAATGTCTACTTTGACCTAAAATATCACTTAATAAGGAAACTTTCATTCAATCTGCCATCAGATTATGAATGGTGACCCTTTGTGCTGTTTAGTCTCTGAAACATACCTCTTCAATATACCCAACATTGGTTTTATCTTCTTTCTCTCCCATGAGTCTGAAAGTTCGTTGAGGGAAATAATTATGGGATATTTATGTAGTCTAGTACCTAGTACAATATTTATCCCAGAAAAATGTTAATAGAATAACTGAACGGCTATCTTAATATAGAAACTCTTTGTCATTGTTAGGTGCCTTTGAGTTGGCTCTGACTCACAGTTACCCGATAGACAACAGAAAAACCCGTGCCCAGTCCTGTGCTGTCCTCACAATCATTGTTATATTTGAGCTTATTGTTGCAACCACTATAACAATTCATCTACTTGAGAGTCTTCCTCTCTTTCTCTGACCCTCTACTTTACCAAGCATGATGTACTTCTCCAGAGACGGGCCCTCCTGATACCATGTCCAAAGTATGTAATTACAAAGGCTCACCTTCCTCCCTTCTAAGGAGTATTCTGGCTGTATTTCTTCCAAGACAGATTTGTTCATTCTTCTGGCACTCCATGGTGTATTCAATATTCTTTGCCAACACCTAATTCAAATACATCAATTCTTCTTTGGTCTTTTTAATTTATTGTGCAGCTTTTACATGCATATGAGGCAACTGAAAATACCATGGCTTGGGCCAGGTGCACCTTAGCCCTCAAAATGATATCTTTGCTTTTTAACACTTTAAAGAGGTCTTTTGCAGCAGATTTGCCCAGTGTAATATGTTGTTTGATTTCTTGACTGCTGCTTCCAGGGTTATTGATTGTGGATCCAAGTAAAATGAAATCATTGATAAATTCAGTATTTTCTCTATTTATCATGATGTTGTTTATTGGTCCAGTTGTGAGGATTTTTGTTTTCTTTATGTCGAGGTATAATCCATACTGAAGACAGTATGCAGTCTTGATCTTCATCAGTGTTTCAAGTCCTCTTCTCTTTCAGCAAGCAAGGTTGTATAATCTGCAGGTTGTGGAATGTTAATGAGTCTTCCTCCATTCCTGATGCCATGTTCTTCTTCACGTAGTCTAAATTCTTGGATTATTTGCTCAGCATACAGATTGAATAGGTATGCTGAAAGGATACAATCCTGAAATACATCTTTTCTGATTTTAAACCATGCAGTATTTCCTTGTTCTGTTCTCTTACTTACTCTTCATCCATGGCATTGATCTCTCCTGAGTTCCATATATAACAGTTATGATATTTTTCCTTTCTTTTTACTTACTCTAGGACCTTCTCATGTCAGGCTATGTTTTTGATTTCTACATTCTTGAACAATTTATCATGATTTTTATGTCAAGTCCTAAGTGAGAGAAAAAGGCCTCTCTCCCCTGGTCACTCTTGTTTCTTTCTAACATAACCTACTCAAATATGTGTTCTGAAAGAAAAGGGAAAGAGGATGAAAAACAGGAATTTTCCTTTTCAGAATTGGGTCCAGCCCTGGCTAGACTCTATGAAATGATGTTACCTAAAAACATGTTGCTTCTCCTCTTGCCTGATCACTCTTTTGCACAGCTGTTGAATATGCACCTGCACATCTCATGGCTTCTGAAGACTGTTCTCAAACTCATATATAAATGTCATTGCAAATGCTACTTTTGTGCAGAGTGGAAACTCACAGATTCAGTATGCCAATCTTTCCATTTCTGCCACATAAAAGCTATCTAGTGGCCACTTAAGGACTGAGTAGGAGGAGTACCAATGAAAGGAGAGAGAGTGAATTCTTCAGGAGTAAGTTAGTAAGTCCCTAGCCCTACCTTTTCTTTCAGAGTCTCCCTGCATATCAGTGGACTTATTGCTGGTTTTCAGTTCTCAAAGATCTGAAGTCTCTCTAAATGGGATTTCTGGAAGGAAGCCAGTTCAAGACTATGTACATATGTGTGTTCCATGACTTGCTGTTTTTTTATTCCTAAGATGTTTTCAGAATGTGGGATAGATTGAGTTGGATTTCGCATTATGTGATTTCTATATTTTTCTAAATAAAACTAAGATTTAATAATTCTACAAAATTTAAAAAAGGATAAAATTGAATGAATTACTTGTTTATGTTTTGCCTCTGTGATCTGAAGGAATTATTTTAGTTGTTACTATTAATAGGAGCTTGGAAATATGACGCTAATTGTTTATTTAGAAAAGAACAAGTAAACATATCCACTACAAACTAAGCCTTCAGTGAAAGCATGATATGCACAATTTTGACACATGTTGAAATAAACACTGAGATCCTAATGGAGAAAACCACATTGTACATCACATCATATATCATAATGTTCCAGCGAAAATAAGATGAATCATATATAATTTGCATTTGGGACTTAAGCCAGCACTTTCCTTTTTTGAAGTGACAATGTAATCATAAGACATATCGGTAATATGATAATCCTTTATAAATGTATTGTTGTATTGCTAGAATTTTTGCACATGCCTATTAAAAAGAGCATAGTGTGAAAAAATGCATTTAAAATTTTACTATGAAAAAGGTAGATAACTATTATTTCATGTTACAAGTTTATTTTACTTTTTGTTTTTCTCTCAAAGAAAACTTAAGCTTAATATATATTTTTTTCTTTTTTGTGTGCGAACAATGTTTTACACATGGATTCTCTTTACAAAAGGCTACTTACTAGCTTTATGAGCTTGATCAAATTATTTAAACTATATACCTCAATTTTCTTACCTGTAAAATATGGATAGCAACAGTGCCTTTCTAGAGAGTTTATTATTGGTTTTAAATACAGTCATGATGTTGATAATGATGATTATGGTGATGATTCAAGGCAAGATATGTTCATAGTCATTGACTAAACTGATAACTGAAGAGGAACAAATGACTGGTAAGGTTGATAAAGTAAGTTGGGTCATATTATACATGAATTGCCCAGTTAGGTAAAGAATATATATTTTATGCTAATGGGCTTGGGTAATCATTAAAAGTGATTGGACAAAAGACTATGGATAAATTCAGTTAGATAAATATTGGACATAACTTGAGATCATATAACTTTTAATGTATGATTCGAATATTTTAATATGGGAAGATAAAATCAAGTAAAATTGTATTATATTTAAATCTATTTTCTATCCTTCACTTAGAAATTCACATATTTACAAATATCTGTAGTAAAATATTTTATTGTTGTAAAAATATAGATAACACATTAATTGTCCATTCAACATTTTTTGCTTATACAATTCAATGAAACCAACTATATCAATCATGTTGTGCAGCCATCACCAATAACTATTGCCATATTTTCCATCCCCATAAACAGAAACTCATTACTGGCTAAACAAAGATTCCCCTCTTTCCCTCTCCCTCCTACCCCTGGTAACAAGTGTTACACTCTGATCTCTAAACGTTTCCTTATTCTAAGAAATTTCTTTTAGTAGCTAATATATATTTAGTTCTGAAGTTTTCATTACCTCAATACATAATAATTTAAAAATAACAATCAAATACATTTCTGATCATCATGATTATTTGTTTTGTGTCTAGATCATTGTAATTATTTTGTGTCTAAGTGGTATCAAGTGGTTAAATATTGTCATGCATGAAAAAAGAAGTTATAATTCTTTTTTTATTTTATAAAAATTTTGAAATATAATGCTTGTGATGGTTAAGGTTGTGTATCAGCTTGGTTAGGCCATGATCCTCAGTGGGTTGGCAGTTATGCAATGATGTAGTCTGACAGTTATGTAATGAAACAGTTTGGCAGTATGTAATGATGTAATTTGGCAGTTATGCAATAATGTAGTTATCTTCCATTTTGTGATATAATGTAATCACCTCCATGATGTGATCTGATGTGATCAGCCAATCAGTTGTAAGGGAGTTTCCTCAGTGGCGTTCTGGCGAAGCTCACTGGCTTTTGCTCACTCAGGATCCTGCAATCAGTTCATCATCATCTGACCTCTACTTCTTGGGACTTGAGCCAGCAGCCTGCTGTGTTGCCTGCCG
Source organism: Trichechus manatus latirostris (assembly GCF_000243295.1). Classification (NCBI taxonomy): domain Eukaryota; kingdom Metazoa; phylum Chordata; class Mammalia; order Sirenia; family Trichechidae; genus Trichechus; species Trichechus manatus. The sequence continues at coordinate 8,567,278 of NW_004444044.1, forward strand.
ATCTTGATATCCGTCAGCCTCTGAAGCCTGTCAGCCAGCACCCTGCCATCTGACCTGCCGAGTCTTGGATTTGTCAGTCCCTGCAGCTATGTGAGTCAGGAGAAACCTCCAGCTTGATGCGTGACCCACAAACTTGGGACTTGCCAGCCTCTAGAACTTTACGAGCCATTTCCTTGAGAAAAATCTCTCTCTCTCTTTCTATAAACATATATACATAGACGCTTCATTGATTTTGCTTCTCTAGAGAGCCCAGCCTAAGACAATGCTTATTTTGAAATGTATAAATACCACTTAATAAAGTATGACAAAGTAATATTCATGGTCCAACAACCCTGCTCAACAGATAGAAAATTATCTCCACCTCATAAACTCTCCTCATATTCTTCCCAAATACAATCTCTACCGCTTCCTGAAAGAAAACATTATCTTGACAACTAAAAATAATGTTTTCTTTTTTTTTTGTCTGTTTTTATTTAACTGGAATTACACAGTATCTTTTGTTTCTGGTAAACTTTTTTTGTCCTCAAAATTGTGTTTGTAACATTCACTCATGGGCTTTAGTAACTTTAGTTCCTCATTATCACCGTTGCATAATATTCTATGGTATGAATATCCTTCTTGATTTTTCAACACATTCTGTTAATGTAAAGGTGAATACAGTACTGGAAAATTAATTTTTGTGTCATAGGAAAGTAGGGGCATTAGAACTGGCAAGAAAGAAGGATAAAAAGGAAAAGATAAAAGATACTTCTAAATGAAATTTGACATTTAGGAGAAACTCTTCTTTTCAACAGTTTTATATTTCTTCACCTCATCTCACTTTATTCCATCACATTTCTGTTTTTTCATTAAGGTAGTTCTGCCAAATTTAGCAAATGAAAATACAGGCAACTAGTTAAATTTAAATATAAGATAAACAATATTTATTTATTTAGTGTTAGTGTGTCACCAACATTGCATGCGACATACTTATATTACAAAGTAAAACAAAACAAAATTTCACAGTGTATCTGGAATTCAAATTTAACTGGATGTCTATGTTTCATCTGTCAGTCCTACGCAAGGGATAAGATACACACAATAATGTGAATGTGGTGTTCCTCTGAAATGTATATGAAATTTTCTGAAGTTCCCTGTGTTCTACGTTCAGTAAAACATTTATTTGAAATTTTCATCTTTCCTCCACAATTCAAATAAAAGTTTAGTAGTTTTAGGAAGCAATCTCTTTGTATACTATATATCATTAAAAAAGAGAGAGAGAACAAATGCAAATCTATAAAACTTCAAAGGGTGTTGGGAGGAATGGTTGAATAAAGTTCTATCAAAAGCTTAAAGACAGATAAAAATGACAAGAAGAAAGGAAAAGACGGAGGGAAGGAGGGAAGAAGGACTTCTATTAGCAACCAAATAAGGAAAGCACACAGCTAAATAATATAAGCCTTAAAAGTGATGGCAGAGGGAAGAAGCCTAAGGTAAGTATTATTACAGAGCAGTGAAGTGGTTAAACCCTATGTCATACCTTAGAAGCTGTATTAGTTAACCAAGAAGAATCTGGAAATCTTTCAATAACTCCCCTAAATCTAGAGAACAGCAAACCAAGAGAGTTTCCTTATTTTTTTCCTCTTCTACCTGGGGAATAGTGGACTTATTAACCAGAGGAGAAATAGATAAAAGAAAGGCAGGAAACAATGAAGTGGACTCTCTCTAAAAGAGAAGAGCAGTTCAAATGAGTGAGTTTCAAACTTGACTACACATTGGAATTACTTACAGAAGTTTAAAAATTCCAGATCCTACCTCAGAATAAGTAAGTCACTATTTCCAGCAGTGGGACATTTACATAAATATATATATATATAGATATTTTAATACTTTGCATATATATATATTTTAATACTTTGCAGATGATTCTAATGTGCAGCTAGGGTGGAAAACCACTGTTGCAGTAGGTTGATTGTGAGAAGGATAACCTATTGTAATATTATATATTCCTAAACTATATTTTGTTAATTCCAATGCAGTATATTGACTCTCAGAGCCCAGCTAATCTATCAAAAAACATGCAGAGCATCTACTGAGTATACTCAGTACCCCTCTCCCACATAAATATTTACCCTATAGACTTAGTGATATATAAGAGTAAATACAGTGTCAAAATATAAAGTATAGAAAAGATAAAAAGGAATGGAAAGCCAACTCGGAAACCCTTTCTATCAGGTATGTAAAAAAGAAAATAAACCTGAAACAGGTAAAAATCTGGCTTAGTTGAAACCATAACACAAAGATGCAAAAGAATTTCCCCAAAAGTACTTTGAGCTAATAAAACAACATAATAAGATAACAAGAACATGAATTCCATAGAATAAGAGATAAAAATGACACAATAAGGCAGCAAAATGAGATAAAAAGGGAGATTACACACTGAAGGAAAAAAATTGAGGACCAAAATAAGAGCATTACACATATAATAAATGGATTACAACCAGTAACAGATGCAGTTGAAAACTAAATCTGACATAAAGGAAAGACTTACAATAATCACAGTGAATCCAGAGGAAAAAAATAAAATTGCTAAATACGTTAGAGAAAAGCCAATATATACGAAAGATGAAACAATCAAACATAAGTATATTAAGTGGCCCTGAAGTGGAAAACTCAACAAATGTGATAGATAACTTTCTTGAACTAAAGGAAAATCTCGAGCTGCTGATTGAAAAAGCACAAGAAATTACATAAAAAATTAATATAGAACGCTTAATACTGTGTCCCATCCTGGTTAACTTAATGATACTCAAGGGTAAAGAAAAGTGAGGGCACCTAGGAAGAAAAAGAAAATCACCTACAAAAAGATGAAAATCTGGCTGGTATCAGATTTCTCCATAGAAAGATTCAGTATGAGAAAACACTAGACTTGTACCTACAGGGTTCAGAAGAAAGTGTAAGCAAAGCAAATAAACACAAGGAAAATGCTATGTAAGTAAAAAGATAGATGTTTCCAACAATGAAAAAATTCAACAAGTAAATATTAGCCCTTCTTGGGAAAAAAAAAGAAAAGAAAGAAAGAAACCTAAGAAGTCCATCCATGTAAGATATGTTACAAACTGATCTTGCAAATAAAGAAGCCATGGATAAAAGATCAGTGTGAACACTTGTTCCATTTAAACATAGAACAATTTCTAGATAATTATTTAAATTATGAAGGAAATGATGAAGTATTTTAGAAGTAGGAAATGAAAAACACTGTAACAGAAAAATCAGAAGAGAAGAGTAGGAAGAAATGCAAGAGTGCTAAAATCCTCATCAGATCAGAGTCAAACGGAGTTGCTTAAAATCAAGACGTAGTTAAAAGAAACACGATAAATCCAACCTTGCAATGTTGTCATAATCCCTTTTTATATTACAATAGTTAGGGAAATCTTTTAGGAAGTAGTGCCTTTTGCCTCACTACTGGAATTTTAGCCATTTCTTCATTTTGAACTTTTTTCTTCTACCAATTTAAATTGAATTTAACAGTCTCTGTTTAAATTATCAAATACAATATCACATTTTTACAAGAGTATTTTGATCTATCGTATGCTCCCAGTCTTTCTATAGACAAACAAAAGTATGTGGAACAATACTCAGTTTTAATATTAATGTCTATTTCCTGGTAGTAGAAAGTAGGGAGCTTTTTAAAACTTTCTTTTATTTTTTTGTTTTGCTTTGTTTTGTTTTTATTTCATGTATTCAATTTGCCAAAACAAATATACTATTTTTAAGAAAGCAATAATTTGATTTTTTTGGTTATAACAATCTAATACCAGGCAATGGATTTGCTTTAAGGACTAGAGGACAGAAGAAAGTAAGTAAGAGAAAGTTAAAGAATGAAGGTATTTCATTAGCTGTAAAAAAAATCCTGAAAGTAAACCTACAATTTGAATTTTTGTACAATTATCAAAATAACAACAACAAGAGGAAAAGAAACAATTTCGACAAAGTTCCCTACATGATTTCCTCAATGTTTGCTTTTCAAAGTACCATCAGATACTTCCTTTCATTTCTTGCCTCAAATATAGTTAAATTATCATTAAATACTTTTTCTGAGAAGTTTAGTGTAAACTACTTTACGTAGCATTAGGGTACTTCATAAAAAAATTAAAATATTATAATAGTTTGTGTATGGACTGCAGAGCAGGAACATGCAACTCTTTTAATTAAGTGTTCTGGAGAAAATGTCACACACAGAATAGTAGTATTGGTTTTCTATTTTCAAAGTTTAAGGATTTTGAATTTTTTTTTTTTTTTTTAGATTCAGTACTAAAAACTTGAAAAGATTGTAAAGATAATTTAGTCATTTTTACATTTTTTTTTTAAGTTTTGACATGAACTAATGGGTAGAACTGAAAAAGTCAGGTTATTACCTAGAGCTATCTGAACATTTCATCTTTCTTTGGCATCTGCCAACAAAGAGTCCTACAAATGGAAAAGGGTAATGGTGTCTTTCATTGTGGAGATCCTTGCCCACTAATTCAAATGTTGATTAAAATACATTTGAAATTTTTAGTTTTGTATTAACATCTGTTCATGGAGATGGCAAGTTGGTATGGAAGTAGGGGGCTGAAATATATTCCCAGCTGAGTTAATGGATGTTATATTATCTCCTATTAAAATGAACATGTCTTTAAAAATTCAGTGCTAATATCTGCGGCATAGATTTTCCAAAAAGGGAATTTAATGTGGTCTCCTGTGGGATATAGCAAATGCGAATAATAGTTTAAACTATCCTGAATTAACAGATGGCCCAGCAGAGGATTTTACTCTAGAGATTTCACTTGATCCCACATCGTGCAGGGTGGGCTGAGATAGTAACCATGGAAGCTGCAAATCTCCTTATTCACATGGATTAGATAAGGGGTGTGCAGCCATAAACAAAATTTGAAGACTGTGGAAGACAAGTATCTGTATCTGGCACCTGTCAAATGGCAGTAATATTAAAATAATGGAGTATGAAGAAAATAAAATTAATTATGAAGACTGACAAGGTGGCCAAGAAAATTATCACAAACATTTGATATAACAGATTAAGTAAAAAGAGCAAGCTTTTGAATAGCAAATATAACAACTTTTAAAGATGAATCACATGATGATAGTGTTTAAAAACTATTTTGTTTAGTTCATTCTTTAACACAAAACATTTATAAGGAAAACCACAGGCAAGTATTTCCTGAATCTCAAAACACCCCAAGCCATAGTCTAAAATTTATAGTTACTTGATACTTCAAACAAATGTTTATTAAAACCAAACAAAATTAGAAATATGGCAAAGGATTGTTATGGGCCTTTTCAATGCTGTCTTAGAACATTGTCCAGCACACTTGCCTAGAGTCATCTGAAGCCAAGGGGCTATTCCATAGTTCATCTTCTTGTTTGCTGTTTTTTATGGCCCAGAGTCTGCAATGTTAGATGTTGAGTTAAAGAATATTGATAAATTGCAAGTAATTTTGTCTGGTATAAATGCTAATTATTTATATTTGGTAGAAAAGACCGCCCTACATATAAATAAAGATTCGTAACTAACTTTGTATCTACCTTTGCCATCTTATTTTAACATTCTTTCCTTTATTATCTACATATACTTTAATCTCTCACATTCTCTTTTAAATCAGCTTTGCCATCTTACTGGTTGCCTGCTTACCAATTTAAAACAAAGCTTTCACATGCACTTATTATGTTTTCATTTGAAAATCCAGTTTTTAACTTTTTGAAAAGCCAGTACTGACCCAATTGCTTGTGAATTTAAGAGCAGGAACTCTGTTTTAGCTCTATATCCCTAGTAACTGTCTTGTAGCCAGTCTTGCACTTATTCAAAACCAAAACTAAGCCCATTGCTGTCCAGTCAATTCCAACTCATAGCAACCCTATAGAACATAGTAGAACTGTAGCATAGTGTTTCCAAGTCTATAATCTTTCTGGGAGCAGACTGCCACAACCCGCTGGTTTCTAGTTGATTCTGATTCATAGTGACCCTATAGGACAGAGTAGAAATTCCCCATAGGGTTTCCAAGAAGTAGCTTGTGGATTCGAACTGCTAACCTTTTGGTAAGCAGCCGTAGCTCTTAACCACTGTGCTACCAGGTATATGTATGTATATACAATACATATATATAATATATGTATATACAATACATATATATAATATATGTACATACAATATATATATTATACACATAATTTAACTTATAAATATATATATGTTTCTCCAGTTAAAACAAAATGAAAAGCAAAATATTTGTGCAGATTCAAACTCTTTAACATGCGTATGCAAGGAATGAATGAATGAATGAAACCAAAGCAATTGCATATGACCACCTCAGAAAAAGTTTTTTCCTCAATGAAGATTTAATGATAAGGTGAAAGTTCTCCTAATAACCACACAAAAGATCTCTTTTTGTGACCCTTACCTGACACAATGTAAAATCCTCTATCGTTTGTCTTTTAGAATTTTAATACAAAGTTATTAAATGTTCCAAAACGCAGCCTTGGACTTGATCTTTTACACTTTCTGTCGTTTCAGTTGGATGATGTGGACTAATTCTGACAGATGTCTTTAGGGTCCTGGGGAAGACGAGTGAAGGAGGACAAGGAAAGAAACATCCTCAGAGTCGGGGAGGAGGAAGCAGTATACACTGACTGAGTTAATGGAAAAGAGAGAGCAATTTTGATAAAAATAAAAGAAAGAAAATCTATCTCTTAAAAAAAAGAAATGAAATCTAAGGATCATATGTTCCCAATCAGCCTATAAAATTCTCACAATTGCCAAAACCAAGCAAATGAGACCTTTTTATTCTTGCTCGTTCTCCACACACCTCCTATTCCAGTTCTTTTCTTACGATTTTACTTGTATCATTATAATAAAAATATGATGAAAATAGTGAAAAATTAACTAGAAGATATTTCAAGTGTGCCAGGTATTATATTACACATGTTTAAGTAAATAACATGTAATATTTAAAACAACTCTAAGTGGAATTTAAGAAACATAGGAACAGATAATTGTGTAATTTGTCCAAAGTCACACAAATAAACTGGATTTCATCCTGATGCATTTATTTTAAACTGCGCACACAGAGTAATTTTTCTTAACATCTTCTATCTCCTTATTTTGAGTCTGCTTTTCAATTTCCCCAGTAATCTCCCCAAAAGTTATACTGACCCCAATTCACACACACAAAATTGAATATTAACAGCCTAAAGTTGTCTCTGAAAAGAAAGTATTTTTCATTTAAGTACCAATTCAGCTTCTTGTCACATCTGAATAATAGTTTTAATTCAACAAAATTTACTGAGTTAAAGTGAACACAGTCCAGTCCTTATGTTTTAACAAGGCAGTTAGTAGAGAATAAAAAATAATATATATATTATCAGAGAACAAAGAGCATTAAAAACTAAACTATGCATATTTAAAACTTACTTTTTGATGACCACACTAAATTGAATACTTTAAGTAATATTAGAGAATGCACAAAGAATAGCCACTTCATCAAACCACATATTCCTTTTCCTAGTCACAGTTTCTAATTAGACTTCTAAAACTACAGAGGTGTAAATCAAAAGAGGTAAATTATTTCTAATACAAATGTTTTCAAAAGGAAAGAATTTTCCATTCAGAATTATAACAAATTCCAGGTTTGGTGTCATGTTAGTTTGAGCAATATGTTGCTTATATATTACTTAAGGATTTCCTTCTTATGGCCTATCTTCCAATCATTTTCCTTAGCTCAAGCACCTCAACATCACTCTTTCTGTTGTTTGGTTCCACCTGTGTCTCTCTCCCTAGACTTCTGCCCTGGTGTATCATCAGTTCAGCTGAAGCCTTCTCCCAGGCTCCCTAAATTCTGAGGAAATGATGTCATATCTATCTATATTCTCTGGAATCTCTATTCAAATCCCCACTATCTGTCATTTGCATATATATATATATCTTCAACAAGTTACATTATCTCCATTAATCTTTAAAAAATCTTGTGAGAAAGTAAAATTTGGAGAGATTAAAATAATTGTTCAAGGTTGCACAGCTAGTGTTATTAGAAGAGACTTCAAAATAGGTCTTAACTCACTCTCTGACACTTAACAACTATACTGTACTTTTTACCCTAACTCAATGCCATGCTTCATCCAGTCCATTTACATGCCAAATGAAGTACCATAAAAAAGGCAGAAATACTACACTACAGCATTTTTTTTACTATTTACTACATTATACCACTATATAGTATTGCCATACTATAGTAGTTTTTTCTTGTATTTAATCCAATTGAAGTATTCTCTGTTGCTTGAATATAATTAGTTTCTTTTACATACATGTGCCTCTTCTCAAAACATAATCCTCACCAACACCTATCAAAATCTAATCTTTGAAAAATGCAAGTATATTCTCAACTTCTACTTCTGGGAAGATAGAGTAGATGTACTTTTGACTATTCTTCTCACTAAGTACAATGGGAAACCTTAGACATCATATGTTAAATAAACCTAAGAAGACTCTGAAATTTGGAGAGAAGGAAGATCAGCTAAGGAACTCGGAACCCAGGTACATAAGGTAGTAAGTTTCCTGGGCTTTCTTTTTGCTTCATATGTCCCAGACTTGAAGAAGAAAAAAGTAAAAACCTAGAATCACCAACAGGCATAGTCCCCAAAAGCTCCAATAAAAGGCTGCCTTATCTAACCATAGGACCACCAAAAGAGAAGTTTAGCCAGGTGGGAAACTTAGAGAATAGCCTCTCTATTCTAGCCAGGCATTATAGAAAAAAAGACTGTGATGCCACTTCACCCACATTAGCAAAGCCCAAGTGGAGAGTCAGGACTTCTACCCTCTCAAGACTGTAATGAGGCACCTCTTCATCCACCCCAGCAGAACAGTGTCAGAGATGGCCAAATAGAGAGCCAGGACTTGCATTCCTGCAGGGAGGTGATGGCCCCTACTTTTGCCATTTGTAGTATCATGTAGGCTTCATGTAGGAAGTCTGATCTTCCATCTATGCATGCTTCACAATAACCAGGAGGCCCTCCTAACTGAGATGGTGTCAGAGGAGGGCTAGTGCAGAGCAATAACAAGGCCACTCCCTTGTGGTGTCAGAGGAGGCTACATGAAAGCAGATCGACAGGCATTATTTTCAAGGCATCTCTTACTGGATTTGAACTGCCAACCCTTAGGTTAATAGTTGAACGCTTAACAATTTGAGCCACCCAGGAATTCCAAATGAATGATATAACTGAGTAATTAAACCAATTTGATATATGTATATACATAAAGGATGTAAGTATAGCTTTATTTCTATCCACAATTTGTGTACCCATAACGGGCATTCAATAAGGAAGTTGTTGAATGAAAGGTCATTATGTAACATATTTAATAAGTCATTTTAATAACATAATATATATTTTTGATTTATTTTGATTTTTCTCGGTCAAATGGCCATTAACTTGAGAATTACAGATCATTTGAGTTCTTTCCACCTAAGTCTTGTTTTCTACAAATGAGTTACTTTTTTCAAATTTTTTTTTTTTTAAAACAATTTCTGACCCACAGCTTTGGTTGAAAAGATGCTTGTGAGACTAAAATAAACTTTTTATGAATAAGCTTAGCATGATTTATCCTCAGACAGTCAAGCACTGCTCAAAAGATGCTTGTGAAATTTCAAGACACTTCTGACAAATGAGTCCTGTATGATTTTGGGCACTGAAGACATCTTATTTTCTGATGTATACTACGTAGTACTTAGGACAACGTGAGTACTCAGTACTACCTCATTGATTAGACTTATAAAAATTCCCTGTTATAATGTAAAGAAAAAGAGACTTCCTTTCCTACTAGCAGCCATCGTATATTTTTGAAGAAAAAAGTATGAAAGAAATGTTGTTTAAATATTGAGGTGAATCACTCATTCTAAAAACAGCATTAAATCAGTTCCACAGCTATAATATATGATAGTGTTTCTAATGGACTGTTCACATGGTAGTTTAAATCCAAAATTTAGTGCTTAAATTTAGCTAGTCTTGGCTGATAAAATTCTCCAACTGAAATTTCTCATCTGTAATATGAATATAAACATCTTTAACACAAAAGAATGCTCTTTACAAATCATTTTATGATTGCTGAAATACTGATTTTAATCAGAAGAGCAAAAAAATTTACTGAAAAACTGTCATTGTACCTAGGGATATAAACATATACAATATAAACTAAAACAAGATGAAGAACCACATCATTCCATGATTGGAAATATATTCCATGTAGTATTGTTTGGCAGTCCAGAATAATTAAATGATTATTTACTCAACTTTTGATTATTGTAAGAAATTTTTCTGAAATTCTGAAAGAAAGTTTATCATAACCAAATAAGGCCTAGCAATGTTGATGTATGTAATTTTGATAAAAAATTAATCAGTCAAAATTACAGTTTTCAACATGTGAATTAACCAGTATTTTTATTCTCTGTTTTTTATTTATTTATTCATTTTTTTGCCATTAGATCAGTAATCAAGGAACCCAAACCAAATGAATGCTAACCTAAGAAAAGTATAGCCAGAAAATTATATTTGAATTTATTACTTCATTCTTGAGTCAAATAAATATGATTTTGGGCATGTATAAAAACAATTAACTTCACTTGATTTCATCTTAAAAGTATATCTATTTAAAGCAGAGATTTAAATTTAATAACAAAGAAAGAAAGAAAAATAGACCTGTGACACTATTTAGATGCAGACACAATAAGTAAGGTCGATTTTTCCTTAAGGTCCAATAGTAAGAGTCTTCATGAGAGTATGTAGTGATACTGGCAAAATCTTTTAGTGCGATGTGGATATATAAAAAACAATTGTTTAAATGTAGTTGAAAATGTTTTAAGCTGACAGTAGAAAAAAGTAATAATATGTTATTTTATTTTTATTCTTAATTCATAAGCACATCTCTTGGCTTACCCAGAAAAGTGAGGACAATACGTATTGTAAAAGATTGAAATGGTAGCAATTAAGAGAAGGTAAGAAGAGAGTACAGAGAAAAATATGGGTGCTGGGAAATGCCCATTACCATTTATCAAAATATGAGCATGGTCTCCCAATTTCTAATTTTTAAAGGCTATGTATTCAAATAAAATAATCGCTATAAATTGTGACTTCACATTATTTTAATCTGATGAAACGGAAATGTCAAATGCATCACAGTAGATACACGTAATAAACACCCATACACATAATTAAAAAAAACTAATTATAAAAGTTTTAATTAAAGTAGGTAGAATGTCAGGAGTTAATTAGTTTTTTTCTAAAACGATTCTTTACAAAGGATTTGCTCTTTAAGAGTGTGTCCTCTAGAACTGTGCTGTCCCATATGGTAGCCCCTTGCTATAGCTGGATATTTCAATTTTACTTAAATAAAATAAATAATTCAGTTCCTCAGTCCCACTAAACATGTTTCAATTGCTCAGTAGACACATGTGGCTAGAGGCTACTGTACTGAACAGAAGAGTTCTAGAGCACACATACAGGACATTTTTACCACTGAAGAAAATTCTATTGGACAGTCTTGCTCTAGAACCTTTATAGCATGAATCACATTTTAAAAGCTATATAGATAAACAACTTTGTGATAATATATCTATTGTATAAAATAATCCATTACAAAGACTATATTAAATCATATGTAAATTTACTATTCTTTATTTGACCATTGTATCTGCCTAGGGACACAATTTCTATTTACTTTGTGGATCATCATTAAAGTTCTTCTCTTTTACTATCCGGACTCTTCTAGCTATTTCACCTCATTCAGAGGACATGGACATAAGAATTTATACAACAATGAGACATTTTCCTATTTAAAAACTTGTCTTTTGCTACCGCTACTTTTATCAACATATAAACTTACTGTTTGACTATTAATACTCCCAGGCTCAAGCAAAACCTCAGACAGGAATATTCGTACCAGTTCCAAAAGTCCAAGGACACCCAAAGAGAAAATGAGGAGTGGGAGGAATTAATCAACTTTACACTTCCAGGTGTGTGTATCCAGGTAAACAAAACCAATAGGAAATACATGTATCTTAAATAATTTATTTCAAGGGGTTGGTTTACATGATTGCAGAAGGTGGATAGGTAAGTACTAAATGTGTAGGACTGCCCTTCAGGAAGTATAAGCTGGAACTTTTTCAGGCAGGAGTTTAAGCTGCTATACACAGGTAGAAATTCTTCTTTTTCAGGGAAACCACAGCTTGGTCTTAAAGCCTTTCAGCTTGTTAAATCAGGCCCACCTGGGTTATCTCAGAAAATCTTCCTTACCTAAAGTCACTTGATTATGTACTTTGGTCACACCCACAAAATACTTTCACAGAAACACTTAGTGTTTTGTTGAACAACTGAGGACTGTAGCTTAGCCTAGTTGACACACAAAACTGACCATCACAGCGAGGAACATGACTGTCACTGGATTTCTAAAGATGTCTCAGGGGAAAAAAAAAGATATTTTATAATTTTGAACAAATATTCTAGGCCCATTATGACCCTTAAACTATGGGTCAACAGATGAGAGTTTGTGTATATGGTAGTTTTTCCAAAATAGTTGAAATTGAACACTATAAACTAGGATTGCTATTATTGAATAATTTTTTAGCAAAAGATTTCTGTCTCTGTAGCATTTTTTTTTTTTTAATTTAAAAGAGTGATACAGCACTATCCCTTAATTTATTATAGATATCATTGACTTTGTTGTTGTTAGGTGCCATCGAGTCTCTTTTGAATCAGCTACCGTACGTACAACAGAAGAAAACACTGCCTGGTCCTGAACCATCTTCATGATCATTGTTATGCTTGAGCTCATTGATGCAGCCAATCCATCTCCTTGAAGGTATTCCTCTTTTTTACTGAGCCTCTACTTTACCAAGCATGCTGTCCTTCTCAGGGACTGGTCCCTCCTGATAACATGTCCAAAGTATGTGAAACAAAGTCTCGCCATCCTCACTCTAACGAGCATTGTGGCTGTACTTCTTCAAAGACGGATTTGTTCGTTCTTTTGGAAGTCCATAGTATATTTAATCTTCTTCACCAACACCGTAATTCAAAGTCATCAATTCTTCTTTGGTCTTCCTTATTCATTGTCCAGCTTTCACATGCATATAAGGCGATTGCAAACACCATGGCTTGGGCACCTTAGTCTTACAAGATGACATCTTTGCTTTTTAACACTTTAAAGACATCTTTTGGAGCAGATTTGCCCAATGCAATGTATTGTTTGATTTCTCAATTGCTGCTTCCATGGGTGTTGATTGTGGATCCAAGTAAAACAAAGTCCTTGACAACTTCAATCTTTTCTCCATTTATCATGATGTTGCTTATTAGTCCAGTTGTGAGGATTTCTGTTTTCTTTATATGATGTGTAATGCATATGAAGGCTGTAGTCTTTGATCTTCATCAGTAAGTGCTTAAAGTCTTCTTCACTTTCAGCATGCAAGGCTGTATCATCTGCATAATGCATGTTTTTAATGAGTCTTCCTCCAATCTTGATGTCCAATTCTTCTTCATATAGTCCAGCTTTTTGGATTTTCTGCTCAGTATACAGATTGAATAAGTATGGTGAAAGAGTACAACCCTGACTCTTACCTTTCCTAACTGTAAAACACCCAATATCCCCTTGTTCTTTTGGAATGACTACCTAGATATCACAGGGAAAAAAAAAAAACTAAATATAAATAGGTAGGATTCTTGACTATATCTCATTTCAAAATTTCTTTCTTTTTTTACATTCAATTTCAAAACATAAAAAAAGAAAATGTATGCTTTCAAGTACTTTTGAATAACTCGCAAAACCACTTAAGTCTTCCTCTTGTTATTCCTGAGAATAGTTTTATCCTATTTTTTCATACGACTTGATAGTACTATTATTTCACCAATCAATTTTTTCTGCCAATTTAAGTTATGCTCCTGAGAGATGGATGTTCTGGTTATTCTTTTTTTCCACTTAACACTTCTTTTTGACCAATGTTCTTATTTCATCACTCTACCAGTACTGATCATTTGTTCCTTTAAAAGAAGCTCAAACAGAATGATAAAAGAATAAAATTAAATGTCTGTATTCTAAAAGTATTACCATTTTCAATTAAATAGTGCATTTGCTCTAAGGTATTGTCTAATGTATATAGTGATGCTGGTACAGGAATACCATAAGTGGGTGGCTTTAATGAACAGAAATTTATATTTTCACAGTTTAGGAGGCAAGAAATCTGAATTCACTGTGAAGTCTGTCTACTCTAGGGGAAGGTCTTTATCTCGTTTCAGCTTCTGTTCCTTAGTGTCTTGGCTTTCTTCTTGTGGCATGGTACCTGTCTTTCCCCATCTCTCCTTGCTTCTCTGTGCCTCATCTGCTCACGTTATATAGTGGAAGCGTTTGGTTTAAGACATGCCCTACACTGACATGACCTCATTAACATAACAAAACTCTATTCCAGTAGGGGATTACATCTGAACGTATAGGAGTTAGGATTTACAATATATGGGGGGGGGGTGGCATTTAATATTCTTTGCAAAGTTTGTCACAGACATAGGTGCTTACAATTAATCATCTTTCTGAATACACAGAAAATTTTTTTTGAGAAAAGAACAAAAAGAGGAGTAGATACAAAAGGCAAATAAATGTTTTTGAATTGATAAAAGAAAATCCATGGTTATGAAATTTAGTCTAGGGGGGTGACAGAAATGATTAACTAGCAAGTTACCACTTTTCTTGTAACCTAGCCTCTCATTTTCAAGATAACAGTTTTTACTTCAACAATAATAGTGTCTTTATACCAAAATACTGGGAATCTGACTACAGTATCCAAGGATTTAAAATTTTTTCATAATATCTTTCATTCAAAACAAAGTGTTTTAGCAAGCTACGTGCTCAGTATTTGCCTAACTTCTCTGCTAAACAGGATACAACAGGCAAACACACATGACCTAACATCAAACGAGTCTTTATCTAGAGAGACAGACAGAAAACTAACGCACACTTACAACATTTGACAGAGAAAATGGGATGGTGCTATTAAAGTGAATAAAAAGATCCTCGTAGTTTTAGGGGTGAGAGTAGGTGAGTTTAATGATGAAAAAGACTTTCGTAGATAATTGTTATAGATTGAATTGTGTCCCTCCAAAATAAGTGTTGTTATCCTAACCTTTATACCTATGGAGGTAATCCCATTTGGGAATAGGGTTTTATTTGTTGTGTTAATAAGGTCATATTAGCATATGGTGAGTCTTATTCCAAATCATTTTGAGTTACAAAAGAGCAGATTGGACGCAGAAAAAAAAACACTAACTGGAAGAGGGAGGTCCCATGTAGAGACCATTAAGGAATCAAGGAATACCAGGGCTACAGAAGCTGAGATAAGGATGTTTTCCCAAAGTAAACAGAAACTTCCCCTATAGCCCATGCCCTGAATTCAGATTTCTAGCCTCCTGAATGAACAAATCTGTCTTGGAAGAAGTACAACCAGGATGCTCCTTAGAAGCAACGATGGCAAGACTACGTCTCACATACTTTGGACATGTTATCAGGAGGGATCAATCCCTGGAGAAGGACATCATGCTTGGTAAAATAGAGGGTCAATGAAAAAGAGGAAAACTCTTGAAGAGATGGACTGACACAGTGGCTGCAACAAAAGGCTCAAGCATAACAGCGATTGTGAAGATGGCGCAGGAGTGGGCAGTGTTTCATTCTGTTGCCATAGAGTCACTATGAGTTAGAATCGACTTGACTGCACCTAACAACAACAACAAATTATGAAAAAAATAAATTTCTGGTCTTTAAAGCCACCTACTTGTGGTATTTCTGTTACAACAGCCCTAGGAAATTAAGACAGTAAAGTGTAAGCTGAAGCTTAAATATATATACATATATATATACATAAAGTGTAAAGTAGTGAGACAAAAGTGCATTGCAGCCTGGTTCAAAAATCACAGCATGTTAAGAGAAAAGAGAATATTTCACTGACTAGAATAGAGAAATAAGAACAGGTGGCCTTAGTAAGAAATTAGGCCATTAAGGTTGTGAATATCTTGCATGTCTTGGCAGGTAATTTTTACTTTTATGGTGAATATGATTTGTTGAATTTGCAATAATAATGGGACATCGGTTTATAGCTTGGCCTCTTGAGTCCTGTACCTCCTCACTTCCAATAATCTTTTCATTCACCTAAACTCAGCAACATACTTTCAGGGACTACTTAGACCTTGTCATCTCCAACTGAATCATCTCTAAATTGAAACTAAATTTCAGTTTCAATCTTTGGGCTCTCTGAGAATCAACCACCTTCCAGGCAACTTACTCCATTAACCTCAATTTAAAAAAAAAAAAAATCAACTTTATTCAGATATTCAATTTACTGACCCAACTATTTTTTCTTAACTTTCTCCTTATGCAATTTAGAATCATTTGTGCAATAATATAATCATGCCCTGGTTTAAAAAACAAACAAACAAACAAAAACAACTTAGTTCCATTAATTCCTTTTTTTTTATTGTATTCATCTGTGCTAACAACCACGGTAGTTTAATTTATAATGTAGAAATATAATATCTTCAAATCATAATATTTTACAATAGCAAAGATTTATTCCTTGCAAACACTGCATTTACTTTACAAGTCCCTCAGGGATTCTGATCCATAGCTCTTTACTCTGGGACTCAAGCTGACAAAGTCTCCTCATCTATATCATCTTCAGTTGCTGTAGCAGAGAAGATGGGAAATTACGCTTTGGCTCTTAGGTCTTCACCCAGAAGCAATATTTGTCACTTCATCTAAGATATCTGAACAAGACAACTCACACGGTTACGCTTATTTTCAAGGGATGGGGAAATGCAATCTTATTACATGCCTGGGAGGAGAGAGAACTTGGATATTTATTAATAGTCTTAATGACTATCATTTTTGGCTGATATCTTTAGCGCAGCTCAGACTTCTTCCTTCAATACCATTGGTTCTTGACCAAACACTACCTCCTGAAATGACTGAACACTGAACAGGTTTTTCTTTTTTTTTTTTTTTTGGGTACAGTGACTCTGTGCATTCCTTCCATCTTCTTTTGCTGCTTCCTGCATCGTTCAATTTTCTGCCCATATAATCTTTCAATATTGAAACTGGAGGCTTGTCTTTTTTTTTTTTTAGTTTTTTCAGCTTGAGAAATGCTGAGCGTGTTCTTCCCTTTTGGTTTTCTAGCTCCAGGTCTCTGCACATGTCATTATAATACCTAACTTTGTCTTCTCGAGGTGCCCTTTGAAATCTACTGTTCAGCTCTTTCACTTCATCATTTCTTCTGTTTGCTTTAGCTATTCTACGTTCAAGAGAAAGTTTCAGAGCCTCCTCTAACATTCATTTTAGTTCTTTCTTTCCTTCCTGTCTTTTTAAGGAGCTTTTGCTTTCTTCATGTCCTTGATGTCATCCCACAGCTCATCTGGTCTTTGGTCACTAGTGTTCAATGTGTCAAATCTATTCATGAGATTGTCTCTAAATTCAGGTAGGATATACTCAAAGGTCATAGTTTGGCTCTTATGGACTTGCTTTAATTTTCTTCAGCTTCAGCTTGAGTTTGCATATGAGCAGTTAATGGCTTATTCTGCAGTCGGCCCCTGGCCTTGTTCTGACTGATGATATTGAACTTTTCCATTGTCTCTTTCCACAGATACAGTCGATATGATTCCTGTATATTCCATCTGGCAAGGTCCACATGTACAGTCACTCTTTATGTTGTTGAAAAAAGGTGTTTGTAATGAAGAAGTCATTGGTATTGCAAAATTCTACCATGTGATCTCTGGCACCATGTCTATCACCAAGGCCATATTTTCTAACTATATATATAT
>NW_004444044.1:8585404-8591360 GCF_000243295.1 Trichechus manatus latirostris
ATATATGTAACAATATTACAACATAAAATATTTTTATATGAAGTGGCAATTGTCAAAATTTTCCTTCATTATCAGGAATGTGAGTTAAAGGGGAGAGAGAGGGAAGGGAGAGGATAAAGGACAATAACACTGACAATAAGGGTGAGAGTGTATATTAAAAAACAGCAATGATAAGTATTGAAAATCCATTCTTTTCTCCCTATTTCTTTATAACCCATAGTCCTAAGCAGGCAAAAGAACCTGATGAAATTGAACAGGTGATTTAGGATTGTCAGATCTATCTCATCGTTTTCGTCTTTCTCCCCTTTTGTGCCTTAGAGAGAAATAAATTAATAATAAACACAAGTATCCTCTTAATTGGGCAGATCTAGCATGCCTGGATATAGTGATGCCAGAAACTGTAGCAGTTGAGTGGCTTTCCATTGTAATAAAGCTGTCAGGGCTGACATCTCCAGGATTCACAGTCTTCTCTTTTCTCCTTCTGGAGCAGAATGAGGGGATTATGCAGATGAATCACAACGCTGTGTCTGGCTAGGAAATCTTGTCCTGTGTGCTTGGCATACTCTACATTCGTTTCTATACCACTGAATGCCCACAGCTCTGAACTGTGTCTAGGGGATAAACATCTTAACAAAGCTGTTTTGCAGCTCCACTAAACGGTTCTGGCAGGCACAAACTTTTGAGTGGATGTGAGAAAGCTTTCTCTCCCACTCCCTTCCTCTATACATTCCCATGCAAATTTCTCTCACTGATGCTTCTCACTCTTGCTCTCTCACCTCCTTTATTAGTCTGTCTCTGTCTCTCACTGCATCTCTCTCTTCCTAACACTTGAAGTTTTTATTCATATTATATACAAAATTGAACTGATTTTTTTCTAGTTCCTTTCTTAAAAACAAAAATTAGTTTTTTTAGTCATACTGGCAGAGAGAGAAGAAAAGAAAGAAATCATGAATGAGGAATAAGTTTGCCATCCAATAGTTATTAGATCCAGTCTTTTAGATCATGGCTAAAAAGTTTTGATTTTATCCTGAGTGGAATAGGAAATCTTCAGAGGATTTTGAGTTGAAAAGATTCACAATTCAAATTATATTTTTAAATACCACACTTTGGCTTAAGTGTGTGGGGAATAGACTATAGAAAGTAGAAGGTAAGATTGAAGTATAGAGATAACCTAGAATGCTAGTGTAAAAATCCAGCATAGACAACATAGTGGCTTAAAGTAAGGTTCTATCTATTTTTACTAATTTCTTCTGTCATTCCTTAGTTTAAAATAATTAGATTCCTTATAAATATATATACATTTATATTTTGTTAGTTTTTCGTACTTTGGTGGCTTGCATGTTGCAGAAATTCTGGAAGTTAAGCCAACGATAGATATTTCAAATACCAGCAGGGTCACCCATGTTGAACAGGTTTCAGCAGAGCTTCAATACTAAGACAGACTAGGAAGAAGGATCTGGCAATCTACTTCTAAAAACATGGCCAGTGAAAACCATATGAATATCAGCAGAACATTGTCTGATACAGTTCTAGAAGATAAGCCCCTCACGTGGGGAAGCACTCAAAATATACGACTAGGGAAGAGCTGTCTCCTAAAAGTAGAGTCCACCTTAATGATGTGGATGGAGTAAAGCTTTCAGGACCTTCATCTGCTGATGTGGCATGACTCAAAATGAGAAGAAATACCTGCAAACATCCATTAATAATCAGAACATGGAATATACGAAGTATGAATCTAGGAACATTGAAAGTGGTCAAAAAATGAGATGGACTGCATAAAGATCAATATTCTAGGCTTTAGTGAGCTGAAATGGACTGATACTGGCCATTTTGAATCTAACAATCATATTGTCTACTATGCCAGGAATGCGAAATTGAAGCAGAAAGGCATAACATTCACTGGCAAAAAGAACGTTCCAAAATCTATCCTGAAGTACAAGGCTGTCAGTGATAGACTAATATCCATACACCTACAAGGTCGACAAGTTAACATGACTATTATTCAAATTTATGTGCCGACCACTAAGGCCAAACATAAAGAAATCAAAGAGTATTACCAACGTCTGTAGGGTGAAATTGATCAAACATGCAATCAAGGTGCATTGATAATTACTGATGATTGGAATGCAAAAGTTGGAAACTAAGAAGAAGAATCAGCACTTGGAAATACCGCCTTGTTGATGGAAACCACAGTGGAGGTCACAGGATAGAATTTTGCAAAACCAACAAGGTATTCATTGCAAATACCGTTTTTCAACAACATAAACGGTGCCTATACAAGTGAACTTCACCAGATGGAATGCACAGGGATCAAATCAACTACATCTATAGAAAGAGACGATGGAGAAACTCAAAATCATCAGTCAGAACAAGGCCAGGGGCTGACTGCAGAACAGACCATCAACTGCTCATATGCAACTTCAAGTTGAAGCTGATAAAAAATTAAAACAAATCCAAGAGAGCCAAAGTATGATCTTCAGTATAGTCCACCTGAATTTAGAGACTATCTCAAGAATAAATCTGACATATTGAACACTAATGACTAAAGACTAGATGAGTTGTGGGATGACACCAAGGACATCTTACATGCAAAAGGCTATTAAAAAGACAGGAGAGAAAGAAAAAAACACAAAATGAATGTCAGAAGAGACCTTGAAACTTGCTCTTGAAAGTAAAATAGCTGAAGTGAATGGAAGAAATGATGAAGGAAAAGAGATGAACAGAAAATTTCAAAGAGTGGCTCAAGAGAACAATGTAAAGTATTGTAATGATGTGTTCAAAGAAATGGAGTTAGAAAACCAAAAGGGAAGATCATGCTAGGCATTATTCAAGCTGGAACAACTAAAGAAAAAATTCGAGCTTTGAGTTGCAATATTGAACGATTCTATGGGCAAAATATAGAACGCTGAAGTAAGCATCAAGATGATGGCAGGAATACACAGTCACTGTACCAAAAAGAATTGGCTGACATTCAGCCATTTCAGGGGGTAGCATATCAACAAGAACTGATGGTACTGAAGGAAGAAGTCCAAGCCACACTGAAGACTTCGGCAAAAAAACAAGGCTGCAGGAATTGACTGAATACCAATTGATATGTTTCAACAAACTGATGCAATACTGGAAGTGCTTACTCATTTATGCCAAGAAATTTGTAAGACAACTACCTGGCAAACTGACTGGAAAAGATCTGTATTTGTGTTCATTCCAAAGAAAGGTGATCCAACAGAATGCAGAAATTATCAAACAATATTAATATTATGCTTAAGTAAAACTTTTCTGAAGATCATTCAAAAATGGTTGCAGCTGTACATCAACAAGGAATTGCCAGAAATTCAAGCTGGATTCAGAAGAGGACGTGGAATGAGGGATATCATTGCTAATGTCAAATGTATCTTAGCTGAAAGCTCAGAACACCACAAAGATGGTTATCCGTGTTTTATTGACTGTACAAAGGCATTCGACCATGTGGATCATAAGAAATTATGGATGCATTACAAAGAACAAGAATTACAGAGCAATTATTTGTGCTCCTGTGGAACCTGTACATGGACCAAGAGGCAGTCATTTGAAAAGAACAAGAGGATATTGCATGGTTTAAAATCAGGAAATATGTATGTCAGGGTTGTATCCTTTCACTGTATCTATTTAATCTGTATGCTTAGCAAATAATCCAAGATGCTGTATTATATGAAGACGAACATTGTATCACGATTGGAGGAAGACATACTACAACCTACGATTGCATATGACATAACCTTGCTTGCTGAAAGTGAAGAGGACTTGAAGCACTTACCGATGAAGATCAAAGACTATAGCCTTCGGTATGGATTGCACCTAAGCATAAAGAAAACAAAAATCCTCACAACTGGACAAATAAACAACATCATGATAAACAGAGAAAAGATTGAAGTGGTCAAGGATTTCATTTTACTTGGATCCACAACAATTGCCCATGGAAGCAGCAGTCAAGAAATTAAATGACATATTGTATTGTGCAAATCTGCTGCAAAAGATCTCTTTAAAGTGTTAAAAAGCAAAGACATCACTTTGAGGACTAAGGTGCATCAGACCTAACCCATGGTAATTTCATTCCCCTCATATGGGTGAGAAAGCTGGACAATGAATAAGGAAAACTGAAGAAGAAATGATACCTTTGAATTATGGGGTTGGTGAAAAATACTGAATATACCATGGACTTCTGGAAGAGCAAACAAATATATCTTGGAGGAAGTACAGCCAGAATGCTCTTTAGAAGCGAGGATGGAGAGATTTCGTCTCATGTACTTTGGTTATGTTGTCAGGAGGTACGTGTTCCTGGAGAAGGACATCATGATTCGTAAAGTAAAGGGTCAATGAAAAGGGGGAAGATGCTTAGCAAAATGGATTGACTCAGTGGCTGTAACGCTGGCTCAAACAAAACAACAATTTTGAGGACGGTGTAGGCTTTGGCAGTGCTTTGTTTTCTTTCACATCGGGTCAGTAAACTCACCCTTCACTACTGTCTCATTTATTTCACTGTAGACATTATAGGGTTTCAGAGTTTTTTACGGGTTTATCTGGGTTAGAGCTCTATAGAGTACTTGTACTTGCAGAAATTTCCTTAGCAGCTCTTAGAAATTTCATAGAGTCATATAAATTATACCATTCCCTGAAGACAAGAACTTCTTCAGTTTAAAGAGTTTCTCCAGTTTCCCTAAAGCAAAATCATTCATTAGATTCACCATCCTTAGTCTAAAATTTTGTTTAATCTTTAGTTTACATTATAGTTAACCACTCTACATACCCCTGATAGCAGCAGCCTATAGAAAATTAAGTGAATCCTTTAGGGATTTATCTGCATTGGCTTTGCCTAGATGAGCCATTCAGTGGCATTCTGTTAACTTCTCTTTTTCTAACTGGGGAATAAATGTCTAAGAAACATTATTCTATCTGCCTACTTTCTAACATAGTATTTTTAGCATTCCTAGAAATAATAACGTAGAAAACAAACATTCCTTTAGAATCATAATTTTGCACCAAGCCTTTTAGTAAAAACAGATAAATTAACCATCTAGAGAAATGTTGAGCTGATATAAATAAAATGTTTGAATTGTCAGTAACCATGATATTTGAAGTATCTGCTATTTCATGCATTGGAGTGTGTTAGGCTGGGTTCTCAAGATAAGCAAAACCAGTGAAGTGTATATTTCTAAATATATATAGAGAGACATTTACTTCAAGGAAGTGGCTTATACAGTTGTGGAGGCTGGGAAGTCCCAAATCCATGGGTCAGGTGTCAGGCTGGAGGCTTCTCCTGACTCATATAGTTGAAGGGGCTGATGAACCCAAAATCAGCAGGTCAGATGGCAGGCTGCTGGCTTACAACCCAAGAACCAGAGATGAGAGGATGATGAGTTGGATGCAGGCTAGAGAAAGGGCAAAGTTTGCAAGAACATCCATACATATTGAATGCAGGCCTCAACCCCAAGGAAACTCCACTTTCAACTGATTAGCTGCTCACATCAGATCACAAAACGAAGGATGATTACATAATATCTGACAAACCACTGAGAATCATAGCCTAGCCAAGTTGACACACAACCTTAACTATCGTAATTCACCCCTTATCGACTTGACGCCTGTACATGTCTCCTTAAACCATACAGAATCTCTAAATAAAGACAATTATCAAGTCATACTTGTGCCTAACATAATACAACTAACATATGTACAATGGAAAATGCACTAGCCATGTTTACATGTTATATTTTATAATAAGTAACGGAGTAAGGGAGGGAAGAAAGCAAAGATATTTGCTATATATATACATATATATGTGGGAGAAAGATGTAGCAGTCCACTTCTGTAAAGATTTAGTCTTAGAAACCCTGTGGGGCAGTTCTGCTCTGTCCCGTGGGGTCGCCATGAGTCAGAATTGACTCTAAGGCAGCAGGTTTGGTTTTTTGGCTTTATACAC
>NW_004444044.1:8591460-8652479 GCF_000243295.1 Trichechus manatus latirostris
TATACACACACACACACACACACACACACACACACATGTATATATATATATATAAAACCGAAAAACCAAACCCACTGCCATCGGGTATATATATACAGTCATGCGCAGCATAGAGTACATTCGGGCAACGTCCAGCTGCGTATACATCCGTGGTGCCATAAGCTTATAATAGAGTTCAGAAATCCTGACTGGAGAATGGGACAGAGAGGACATAACCTGACATAAAGAACACAACAGCTTCCTGCACACAACAAGTGTATCTCATGTATCTTGTATACAAAGCAATTGTGCTGCCAGGAATATAATGGTACAGCACAGATATAACCTATAATACAAATTTCTTGTTAGTCACAATAAACATCTATTTTACTGGCTTATGTATGTACTCTACCGTACTTTCTATCATTATTTTAATGTGAACTTTCTCTACTTAAAAATAAAATGTTTGCTGTATAACAGTGTATGCTTTGACTTGTTGGCAGCAGCATCTAATTTCATGTATTGCACGCCTTCTTGAGTGTTGTAGTATATCTTGGTTTAATTTTCTCTCAAAATATTACCGTGAAGTACATCATGGCTCCCAAACACAGCAAAACCAGTGCTAGTGATAGTAGCAGCAAGAGGCAAAGAAGTATTAATTTAGAAGTGAAACAAAAGTTTTCTAAACAACACAAAGGCAGAAAACCAGTGAATGCTATTGCTGGTGATTTAGGCATGTCTGTTTGCTAAGTATATAATATAGTGTTTGCATAATGTCCAAATCACATAACATCAGTCCTATTTCATAGAATGTGTCATGGACTTTAACTGATACATGACTATATATAGACATGTACACATACAAGTATAACAAAACAAGGAAGAAATACTAAAAACAATTACAGTCTTCATTTCTGCAACTCGTCAGGTGATTGTAGCTGGTATTTAGAGCTACCTTATTCCACCACCCATTCTATAGTCCCTTTGCCCTCAGCTAGGAAATCAGCTGGTTGTGGTTCTTTGCCTCGTGAGGTGACCCAAACCTTCATTCTTGAAGTGTCTGGGTGATTAGTAGTCATGTTGGAACTGGGTTGCTATAGTTTTCCATTGGCTTTAATCACAGGGCATGGTAGTACTAAGAGAAGTTCTAAGGGATCACCTGTATTCCAGACATACTCTTCTTTACCTCCATTACGTAATATCAGTCCGGTAATCAAGATTAATCATGTCAGCCAGTTCGGTAACTCCCTTCTTTGCCTGTTGATCCAGAGGCATAAGGAGCCCAAAGGTGCCAGGTGGCATTCTTCAGTTTCAGTTCAATGGAATCAGTGTTATGTCTCCTGGTAGGAGCATTCCTCCCTAGAACTGCAGAGCATAGGATCGTGGCTACAGAAAGCAAAAATTTTACAAGTGGGTCACTTGAGATAACAGTGAGTGATGCCACTCCTATTTCCACCCCTTGATTCCTGAACCCATGAATCCTGGATAAGGAAGAAACAGCAGCATATATCAGACCTTGGTTTAGAGTATATACAACCTCCTGGAGAACATTTCCCCATCCCTGCTGGTGCCATAATTGTGTCCTTAGAAGGCTATTTCATCATTCTATCAAGCCAGCTACTTCAGGATAATGGGGAACATGGTGAGACCAGTGAATTCCATGAGCATGGACCCATTGCTGCACTTCATTTGCTGTGAAGTGAGTTCCTTGATCCGAGGCTATGCTGTGTGGGATGCCACGATAGTGGTTAAGGCATTCTATAAATTCATGAATGGTAGTTTTGACAGAAGCATTGTGTGCGGAGAAGGAAAATCCGTATCCAGAATAAGTGTCTATTCTAGTAAGAATAAAATGCTGCCCTTTCCATGATGGAAGTGGTCCAATGTAATCACTCTGCCACTAGGTTGCTGGCTGATCACCCCTAGGAATGGTGCCGTATCAGGGACTCTGTGCTGGTCTCTGCTGCTGGCAGATTGGCCACACAGCAGTGGTTGTAGCCAAGTCAGCCTTGATGAGTGGAAGTCCATGTTGCTGAGCCAATGCAAACCACCATCCCTGCCACCATGGCTACTTTGTTCATGAGCCCATTGGGAGTGGCTTGGGAAAAAGGATGAACAGTATCCATAGAACACGTCATTAATCCTCCTCTGCTGAAGTCACTCTTTGATGAGCACTCCCATTAGACACAAATACCTTCACTTCTTTGGCCTATTCAGAGAGGCCTGTCCACATGCCTCTTCCCCATATTCCTTGTTATCAGTTTTGTAATCATGTTCCTTCCTGGTCAAACTATTGGCCACAATCCATGAATCAGGATATAATCATGCATCTGGCCACGTCTCCATCCTAGCAAAATTAACAACCAGATGCTCTGCTTGAAGTCCTGCCCACTGGGAGGAATTTCCTTCACCAGTGTCCTTCAGGTAGATTCCAGAAAGGGGATTCAGTGCTTCTGCTGTCCACTTCCTAGTAGTGCCAGCATATCACACAGAAACCATCTGTAAACCAGGCAAGAATTTTCTCTTCCTCAATCAACTGATCATAAGAAACTCCCCAAGAGACCATATGTGCAGACTGGGAGAAGGAAAGCAATGTGACAGGAGTGAGAACCATGGACATTTGGCCACTTCCTCATATGACTTACTTGTGCTTTCAGGTCATGCTCAAGCCCAATCTCATATATACCACTTCGATTTAATAATGGAGTGGTGACGTGCACCTCTGACTTTATAACTGTGGTTCAGACAACACCCTTAACAACAAGAATTTTCAGGAAAAAAAAAAAAAAACTTTTCTTTTTGATCAAGATTCTTGAATATTAATCCAGCAAAAAAATTAGCCTAATCATGTATTATATCCTAATTTAAGACCGATAAATTAAATTAAAGCAAGCATCTATTATGCTGAATGTAGAAGAACTGCGTTTTTTCTAGGTCAAAATGTTTTGATATTGACAATTTAATTTGGCTAAAACTATATTTAAATAGACAGTTTAACAATTCATTTAAATATAATTATGTTGCTGTTAGGTGCCCTAGAGTTGGTTCCTACCCATAGTGACACTATATACAACAGAATGAAACACTTTCGGGTCCTGTACCATCCTAACAATCATTGTAATGTTTGAGCACATTATTGCAGCCACTGTGTCAATCCGTCTCTTTGAGGGTCTTCCACCTTTTCACTGCCCCTCTACTTTACCTACCATGATGTCCTCCTCCAGGGACTGATATCTTCTGATAGTACGTCCAAAGCACATGAGATGAAGTCTTACCATCCTCTCTTCTAAGGAGATTCTGTCTGTAATTCTTCCAAGACAGATTTGTCTGTTCTTCTGGCAGTTCATGGTACAGTCAATGTTCTTTATCAAGATCACAATTCAAACGTGTCAATTTTTCTTCTGTCTTCTTTATTCATTGTCCAGCTTTGGCATTCATATGAGGAGACTGAAAGAACCACGGCTTAGGTTAATCACATCTTAGTCCTCAAAGTGACATCTTTGCTTTTTAACACTTTAAAGAGGTCTTTTGCCGCAGATTTGCCCAAATACATTTATAGGAACCCATTTTAATAGGCCCAATTTAGGGCTTTACAGTAACTGATAAAATATATATGTATATACAATAAATATGCTATAGTGTAGCTATGTACATTTTATGAACTTGTATATTTTTCCTCAGTGTATTTAATGTATGTTTCCTTCTGTCTAAGAATAATAAAACCTACTCCAAATATCTATTAAATCTTAACAAGCCAGTTTTCAAATTTCTTTTTTTTCCTTTTTTATGTTTACTTTCACATAAATTCAGTTACTATCTGTACAGTACATATTTGTCACTAGCCTAGCCTATGCTCCAAAACGTTTATTTAACATACAGTCTTCTAGATTTTATGAAGGCATTTTGTATGTATCATATCCAGAATACCCTTTTTTCCCTTCCACCACATTTTCTGCTACTTCTCTTTGAAGCCTTGAATGGTGATGTCACTGTGCACTCAATCTAAAGTTCTTATTATCTTGAATTTACTTACAGTAAATCAATACAATATGCTGATTCTACCTGGGAAACGTTTCTAAATTGCTGCCTCTCTCTTATGCCTCAAGTTGCCTAAATGCAAGCTGCCATCCTGCCTCTTTAGACTGCTGCAAAGGTCTCCTAATGATATTCCCCAAGACTTCTGGTAAATTGGTTAAACTAGCATTTTTTACAAGACTAAGAGAAAATTAGTGTTATTAATTCTATAATTAAAATTTTTACTAGCACTCTTTAAAAAAAGGTCGTTCCTATTATTGTCTCGTTCTATATGAACATCCTCATTTCTTGCCAATTCAGCCATAAACTTACAATGCTGATACAGTGATATTCTCCTCATTGCTATCATGTTTTGATGTTTATTATTATTATTATCATTAATAGTATTATCTGTTATTTTCTTATAACTTATTACCTTTATATTTTTTATTTCCTCTGCCTAATGACACTACCTTTATTTCTCCTAATTAATTGACAATCTCCTACTCTCCTTTCAGAACTAAGTTAAAAACGTCCCTTCAGTAAAATTATTTCAACTCCCCAGAAGGAGCTTATTATGTTTTTGTTTGTTTGTTTTACCATAGCAAACTACAATGTGTAAGCTATTTTATTAAAATTTTGTTTCCAAGTTTTGGCAAAATTCTAACACAAAAGTAGATTACCTCCTTAAAAAATGTTTGGTGACTATAAATAAGTATACCAAATATCAGTCTTTTAGGAAGCCATTCAGGACAGGCTTGTGAGCTCTTCTCTAACTCAAAACCTACATTCAGTTCAAGGAGAAAAGAGAATTGTCAACTTATTTGCAATTGAGGATCAATGTCAGGTAGAGTTCTGTCAAAAACTATAATCTTTTTTTCAAGAATAACAATCACTTAAATAAATAATATTTAACCAATGAATGATTCTGGATTTTGCTTGTATATTTAGCAATGTTGTACTAGAGCATATTTGTTTTAATGTAAAAAATTATGGGAGAAAAAGAAAAAAACATTACTGAAATCCTCATCTACCTACAAAGAGTAAAATCTGATGATAGGAGGTCCAAATGAAATGTTTTTTGGTATTGTAGATCAATAAATGCATCTAAAATAATTATTTTATCATCACCAAATGCTTATCTCTTTTTTCTGCACAACATTTTTCTTGCATTATTTTAGTAAAATGAATTTTGTCTTCATCTACATCATTCTGCTAAAAAATAAAGATTAAATGAATTAGAGCTTCTTACTCTGCAGGGGAAAAAAAGTCTAATGTTACAAAAAAGAAAGAGAAGAAAAAGAAGTAGCTTGCATATTGTTTTCTTTGAATCAATTTCACTTGATTTACATTCAGTGTAAGAATAAAACTGTTCTATACAGGTTATGTAAAGATCCTTGCAGATTTGATTCTGACGTGGTTGTCCAGACGATTTTTTTTTTTCTTTTATTCCCTCTTAGGATTTTCTTACAGAAAGAAGAATATGATGTAATGACATTTTAAACTTAAAGAAAAAATTATAAGTAACATTCCCAAAACATTGCATTCCTGTTCTCTCTAGACACAGTACTTTAAGAAAGACTAATTAGATGTGACAAGAAAAAATATGAAAAATTTAAACTAAAACCTCTAAAAAAGTGGGAATATATAACCATTTCTGAAAGTAAGAAAGATCATTGAAACAGTGGTCTTTATTACAAAAGTTTTAATAAAAGTAAATGATAAAATTTATGATTATAGAATTTTTTATTAATACTTTAAGACAAGCCATCAAATGCTTATCTCTTGTTTTGCACTAGATATGTTCCATCAAAGATGCTCAATTGATTGATATTTATTTAATATTTAATCTCTGCCATTCTTAATCACACCTACTCAAAATTTAAATACATCTTTTCTCCGGACATTTTTCGGTATTTGTTAGACGAGCATTTTCTTATGATCAATGATATTTTAGGTTCTATTTACAGGAAAATCCGAATAATGGAAGCAACAGAAACATTCAGCCAGAGAATGGGGAATTGGGGAAATATTTTGCAAAGTTAATGCAATAGCCTAGGCTATTGGATTTTTTTTCTTTTCATTTATGGCTTTTCCAATTACCAAGGTCAAGTTTGTGCTAATAAAATCCATAACCTTGGACACAAAAACCTCAAGGCTCAATAAATCAACTTATGCTACAACTTCACCAAGTAGGTAATCATCAGTGTTTGTGGTGTGGGAGATATAATGTTTTCCCGAAACACAATTCCAAGTTGTCTCTATAATCATTCTTCTGTTTGAGCAAGCCAATCCAAATCGAATCCTTTTCTTTTTTAACCAAGTTGTTTAGCAGCATCATAAAATTTAACCTGACTCCACTTATGTTATATTATCTAACCCTTTAAAATTGATTTAATACCACAAGGGCCAGAGCCTCTTGCTCAGAATGCATATGGTCTTGATTCCAACAACTCAAGGCAATAGCTGACTGATCTGTTTCTAGGTCATGGGAAAAAGGAACCAAAACATTCCAGGACAAGATAGATTAGAAGTGAGACTTACCATTTAATGAATGTGTATCAGTTCCTTTTAAACTTTTTCTCAAAGCCAAAAATTGGTTTAATCAAAGCCTTGTTTTACAATTAGTAATCCCCATGAAAATTTTTATCGAGCAAGTATTACTTGTGTGAAATATTTGTGAAATCAAAAATACTTTCCTTCACAAGATAATTATTAACTCCAAATCTGCTCTTGCCAGATCAGCTTTTGACCTTTAAATTCTACCTTTGAATTCCATATATCACACACCAATTAGCTAAAAAAAAGAACCAAAACAATCAGTTGGTTTTATCCTCATAATGTAAAATTACACTTAACATCCCTCTCTCCATTTCCTAGTTCAGAGCAATCTATCAACGCTTATATTTGTAGTTGTCCCCTCCATGATTTGGCGTTCTGGAATTCTGCACAACATTTTTCTTACATGATAATTGGCTTTCTCCACCAATTCACCCCTGACAAATTCCAGTACAAGACACATCAAATAGACAAAAAAAGGTTACATAAAGTAGAATTAATAAAATCTCTTTAATCATAATAAAATAAAACAAATTTAATTTAAAAACACTTGATACGTTTCTAACTCTTGGGTATTCCTTATATCTTCTTTAGATGCTTCCTGAGTCATTCAATATTTTCCCCATAGAATCCTTCAAAATTGCAACTTGAGGCTTGTAGTTTTTCTTCAGTTCTGTCTGCTTGAGGAATGTCAAGTGTGTTCTTCCCTTTTGGTTTTCGAACTCCAGGTCTTTTCACATTTCATTGTAATATTTTACTTTGTTTTTTCAAGATGCTCTTTGAAACCTTCTGTTCAGCTCTTTTACTTCATAATTTCTTCCTTTCTCTTTAGTTATTCAATGTTCAAGAGCAAGTTTCAGACTCTCTTCAGACATACATTTTGGTCCTTTCTCTCTTTGCTGTGCTTTTAATGACCTTTTGCTTTCTTCATATATGATGTTCTTGATGTCATTCCACAACTTGTCTGGTTTTCAGTCATTAGTGTTCAATGTGTCAAATATATTCTTGAGGTGGTCTCTAAATTCAGGTGGGATCTACTCAAGGTCGTATTTTGGCTGTTGTAGACTTGCTCTAATTTTTTTCTACTTCAACTTGGACTTGCATATGAGTAATTAATGGTCTGTCCCACATTTGGCCCCTGGCCTTTTTCCGATTGATGATACTGAGCTTCTTCACAGTCTCTATCCACAGATGTAGTTGATTTGATTCCTGTGTATTCCATCTGGTGAGTTACATGTGTATACTCACTGTTTATGTGGTTGAAAAAAGCCCAAGATTATACAGGTTTATAAAACAAACAATAACACATGTGAGGAACATGCTTGTTAGTTTAATCAAGTATGCAAGAACAAACGGGCAACACTTGTCCAAAAGCAAAGACAAACAGGCAGTAAGAGACAGGAAAACTGGACTAATGGACACAGAGAACCCAGGGTGGAAAGGAAAAGTGGGAGAGTGTTGACACTTTGCAGGGATTGCAACCAATGTCACAAAATAATTTGTGTATAAATTTTTGAATGAGAAACTAATTTGTGCTGTACACTTTCACCTGAAAAACAATAAATTTTTTTTTAAAAAAATAGTAGATGAATATACTTTTATTTTTCATCAGAGTGACATTTTTGGTCTCTGAGATACAATGACTCTAGTCTTTAAGATTAATGTGCTCTCCAACAGCTTTAATCTGAATTCAGAATATAAAACACAATCTGCTATATCCTTTAAGAATAAATAAAAATAAGAATTATACTTTTTGTCTTTTCTTTAATTTTAAGTGTTTTTTAAATAGCAAACTAGATAGTGTTTTAAAGTATCTTCTACTGCCATTGTTTGAAATTTAAATCCCAACTCAAAGCTTCTCTTTCATAAGGATTGCAGACAGTCTACCCAGTTCTTAAGAATTCCAATATTGAAGGCTTAAATATATTCAATAAAAAAAAAGCCTTATACAGATTTTTAAAATTATATTATGCTTTAACTTGCTAATAAGGAAAAACAGAGCATGATGCCAGCAATAGATTTTTTAAGTTTTTTTTTTCTTTTACAAATATGTATTTGTGTTCCCTCTGCAAGTCTGGGGAAAATATTTGCATGTATTCAAAGAATTTTCTTTCTTTTGGTATTTAGCATAATAATTCCTGCTTAGTGTAGCTCTCCTGACATTTACTTAGAATTTGAGTTGAAGAGACAGCTAAATGTCTACTGCTTTTGTGAGCTAGGTTGTTGCATTACCACACCACAAAATATTTGTGACAGTGAGGAAGGGTGTGGCCAGGGGAAGTATTGGAGATAAAGAAGGAAAAGAATAAAAGTAGAAAGACACACACATACAGTCAAAGCACGTGCCTCTTAACTGCTAATGTACAATTTAACCTATTACTGGTCCAGTGAAATTGAAAATTAACAAACATGAAATATATAGGAAAAGAATTGTAGAAACACCGTTACTAATGGAACGTTTAAGCAGGACCTTGCTGCCATCTGAATACAAACACATACTTACACACATATGTACATTTATACCTGAGTTTGGGATCCCAGCAAGTTGTTTAAAAGTTGCCCTTTGAAGTTATCATATCTATGCTACAAAGCTTTTGTTCATCAACATATTAGATTTAGTGTAAGACTCTTAACCTCTCTCTAGTATTGATTTCAACAGATTCAAAATTCACTGCAGCTTGCTATAATTTGTATTTTGCTAGGTAGCAGCAACAGAGCTGACAATATTTGCTAAAGCTTGTGCATGTTTCTCAATAAAAACTGAAAAAACAAAACCTTCAGTATCCATTTTTATTAGTGCAGCTATGCTCCTCCAGGAGTCCTGGTGGTGCAGGGGTTAAGAGCTTAGCTGTTAACCAAAAGACTGGCAATTCAAATCCACCAGCTGCTCCTTGGAAACCCTATGGAGCAGTTCTACTCTGTCCTATAGGGTCTTTATGAGTTGGAATCTACTCGATGGCAATGGGTTTAGTTCGTTTTATGCTCTTCTAAAGGAGCCTTGATGGTGCAATGGATAAGTACTCAACTGTTAATTGAAAGATTGGCAGTTTGAACCCACCCAGTGGCTCCATATGAGAAAGACCTTGCGATCTGCTTCCATAAAGATTACAGCCAAAAAAACTTTATGGGGCAATTCTACTCTGTCACATGAGGTCGTGATGAGTCAAAAATCAACCTGACGACACACAACAACAACAATGCTCCTGTAATCCCCGTGGGTCAATTCCCTAAAGTAACAATGTGCTTTGTTTCTATGAATTCCCTACAAAATGCTCAATAGACATGAGAAGAATATGCCATGTTTCTAATTTGATCCATAAATGAGACCAATGCTGCATTCACAGATGAATGTTTGCTACTTGCCCTGTTTTAGCTTTCATGTAATTATGTATGTTTTAAGAAAACTTTCTACCTTGATGGTGCATATTTATGGGATGATGACTTACACTTTGTCATCAAATATCATCACTGTAAATTGAAAACTAATACTGCTTTTCTTCTTGATTTTATCATTTTTCAATTCATTTAATGTGTATGTTTTCCATGATACATTCTAATCACAACCAGAATGAGCATGGGAGGTTAGGCAGGTCAAGTGGAATAAGTGATAACTGGAAATCAGAAGGACTGTCCTTCATGAAAAAGTCTCAGGTATTGAATCTCAGAGCGAAGAGAAAAAAAAAAAATCACAAAAACTTGGTTTCCTTGTCCCTGACACTGGGCATAATAGTATACTTATTTCAGTAGGTTTTGCTGAATAATAAAATTTATGAGTTGGAGATTAAAAAATCTTAATCTTACATCTGTACATTAGCTTATGTGACTGTGCTTTGGACTTTTTGTGCAGTTCAGGTCAGCTTCATAGGTCTCATTCTGGGGTAGGGCTGGAGGGACAGTATCCATGTGAGGCTCTCTTTTCTCATGAAGGTTAAATCCTCATAAGACCTAGGCTTGGAATTGGTACTTTGTCACTTTCAGTCACATGAATTTGGACACAGCCAGCCATATAGCCAAGGACAACACTGATTCAGCACAGAGATGGAGTAGTGCGAGTAGTAGGGTGAATATATGCTAAACAATATGTAATCTATTATAGTAGTCCTCAGAATAGAGAACAAAGTAGTCCAATAAGTTGCTTCACAAATTATCCACACATAAACAAAACTAATAATTGAATTTAATTTCATGTAAGGAGTTGGTGACCTTCACTAACCATGGAGAAACTGGCTATTTTTTTTTAACCTAAAAGGCTTTATTATAGGTGACGGGGGACTCAGCTTGATCCCTAAGCTATGTCCATGAAGAGGATCCAAAATTGCATGGCTAATGTGCCGGGTAAAGGATCAAGTAGTCTATTTCCATGAGGTATTGAAGAGTAGCCTAGGAAGCATTACTCCTCAGTGAAATAGAACTGGGCAGACAAGATGGGCTCCAAGACAAAAATGTCAGTGTTAGAAGGAAGAAGAAATTGTGAGTATTTCATGTTATCAAGACTCATATTTGCCCTCAGCTTAGGTCTCCATAAACTTATAACAGAGCTTACAAAGAGGAAAGAGACAGAGAGAGAAGGATGGGGGACAGTAGGTGAAAACAGAAAGATCAGATTTGTCATACACTCAAGTAAGGGATTAAGAGGATCAGTTAACATATACTTGTTATATACAGATTGAATAGGAATTCTCTGCTATGGTCCAAGAGCTCAATAACAGTGGTGTTCATAGAGAAGCTCTGCTCATATTTCCCTCAAGAGAACCTGCTGTTGAAAGCATACTTAGTTGATTGATGTCCATCAGCTACTGGCCCTTTGGATCCACTAAATGGTCACAGTGAGGTCACACTCTCTAAATGGCTGTCCTAGACCAATGACTGATGCACTGGAGAGAGAAGCCATGCTGAACTACTCACTGAAGATGGCACTATGAGTAGAAGAGTCATTGATGCCTGAGGAAGCACTTATACACAGAATAGATGGCAGCAGGTTCACAGGAGAGCAAAACCTAAGGAAAATCAAGCAGAAATGACTTCTGTGAGCCCCAAAATCATCCAACTTGGCATCTGCCCAAAAGACAAAGGCTAGTTTTCAAATTGAGGTTCAGAAATCAGTGTTGGGTCTAGGAAGTGAGATTAGATCCAATCTTTGGGAGGAAGTGAAGTCAGGTTACAAATCAAGAGTGATCTGAATACCTTTATTATAAATGAATGTTTATTTCTTCTTTGTTGATTTATATATTCTGCAATTGTTTTTAATAATGAACATTTGATTCCTTAAGGAAAAAGTTTATAAATGCTATTAGGAAAATAAATATATGAGAATATGGTAAGCTATCATAATAGAGAAAGTTGAGCACAGAAGTTAACAAAGCTGGAAGAAAATGAAGGGGAGTAGGAAAGTTAACAAATGGGATGTGGAGTAAGTTGCTTTTGAAGGAACAGACATTATGTTCAAATATGTTCTGTTACTAGATTTATGAGCCCCCTACTCAGGCATGATTTTTCTTACCTTGTAGTAAAGTGTTTAAAGTCTCTGATCTTCTTCTAACAAATCTGGCATAAGCAAACTAGATTTGAGTATTGTAATATTTAATTGATAGTAGGGATCTGAGCTAAAGTGATAGTGATGAGAAATAAGGAGAGAGGAATGATTGGAAAATCATCACAAAGATAGATTAAATCTCCTCTTTGGAATTGGGAATACTATCCCTTCTATACCAAATCTAGATCATAGATTTTAAACACAAAATGTATTATGTGAATTGAAATTTTTTTCTGGTAGAAGCCTTTGCACAAAAATCCTAGAATGTGAAAAATCTATTTAAATATGGATAAACCCACTTGCATTTATGATGATATATAGACTCACAAAGCTGGTTTAATATCTAAAATGTTTAGAAGCAAGGAATTTAAAGTTTATAGCTACTAGATGGTTGATACCTCATGTAGGTGAAAATTTACTGAAACATTCAACACAAATGCCAATTTTTGACAGTTGTATGTTTTGTTAAGTAGTTTCTTTTCAGACTGCTAGATTTTGTGCATGTATAAAGTCAATTACTGAGCATCCCAGTCGACATTCCTCAAAAGTTTCAACAAGGAACTTAACCTTTACTATTCTGTCAAAACTCTTCTTATGTCCTCTGTGTGAATAAGTGAATTTTAAATAAGATGGCCAGAAATCAATCATCATGTTGAATGCTTAAAAGAAAAGTGTGAGAGGGCTTTGAATTCCTCACTGGTACCCAACTATTGCAGGATCTTTGAGTAATAGCCTCAAAAACATCTGCTTTATATGCATAAATTCCATTTAGGTATTGCTTAGCAAGTCTCATCTCTCTGTTTGCATAAACTCTAGGGCTCTCTTAAGTCTCCACTGGGGAGAGAGTTCAAATATGCTTTTAAAAGTCAAGATACTACGCTAGACTACAGTAAACTATCATTATGATGTCCCTTTTAACATCTCTCTTCTTTATGTACATTTTGGAAGTAGGATTACCAGAAATCCCAGATTGGCTATGACAGTAGTCAATAGAAAAATTTTTCCAGAATGATTTAAAAAGTCATAATTAAAAATCAGTTTGTTGATAGTTCCAGGTTACTCTCTTGTTTTCATTCTCTTTTATATTTGTGTGTATGTATGTTTCCAATTTTTTTTCTTCCCAGAAAAGAGAGCAACACTGAATGTTAACCCCAGCTCAGAAAATCATCAGTATACTATGAACACATTCCAGGCTTCCTCAACACCCCTCCATCACTACTTTATAACAGAAACTTTGATTACCCTGTGAAAAAGAAAGCCAAACATAAAGTAATGGATTTTGACATAAAACTTAACATTTAGGTGTACCCAAGTTTGCTAATCAAAGCAATAATTCACAAGAAGTTTTGCCACAATTGAATTAGTCTCCTTGTTTTATGGTTAAGATTTATGCCTATGTTATTCAACAGTAGCTTCTTTGTCTCTTGTGTTCCCTTTGAATAATTCTCATATTTAAAAACACTTGAGACATATCTTTTAGTTCTCTACTATAAATGTTCCATTAATCTTAAGGTGGAAGTAACTGTAAAGTATATAATATTCTACTCCATATAGGCTAACGGCTATGTTAGGCAGGTATTTCTGCTCTCAGATTTTATTATCTGGTTGTACTTTAATTTTTAATGGTTAATATATTTTTCTCTTCTTTAATAGCAGCACCAATTTAGTATTTTTGAGACAGTAAGATATATTATTTAAATCAATTACAAATTTATTGTGTTTCTACTAAATGATGAGCACTATGCTAAGCATTGATGTTAAAGAAATATAAGACAAATCTCTACTCTACATAAGAGCTTCCCAAGAGTCTAACTGTGAAGATGAACAACAAAAAGATTCAATGTAGCGCAATA
The DNA here is from genome assembly GCF_000243295.1 of Trichechus manatus latirostris. Lineage (NCBI taxonomy): Eukaryota > Metazoa > Chordata > Mammalia > Sirenia > Trichechidae > Trichechus > Trichechus manatus. The sequence goes on from NW_004444044.1 coordinate 8,605,399, forward strand.
ACTGTTTTGAAGGAGACAGATCAAGGATGTTACTAGAGAATATGAGGAACAAGACTGGAGACGGACCAGATTCAGGAAGTTTTGCTGGAGGAAGTAGTGATAGGGTGAGGTAAAGATAGAATACATGCCAGGTATAGTAAAGAAAGAAAGAAAGAATATATATGTGTGTGTGTGTGTGTGTGTGTGTATGTATTCGTATTGGTATTTCTTTCCCTACCTCCTCTTCTGTGTGCACTGAATTATTTTAGTCATAGCCCCAAGAGTTTCTTTTTCTGGCCCACAGCCCACATCAATAGAAACGAGTTATCAAGTTTGAGCAATAAACAAGTACATATGGGCACAGTGTATTTTATATTAAAATGGACTAGATTTAAGATGAGTAAAAAAAAAGTGAAGCTTTATAAACACTGGGGGGCAGAAGAAGGATCTATGTTCAGAATATCTGGGAACCAAGTGTAAGCTAACTCAGAACTTTGCCATCATTCCTACTTCTCTCTTAAGAGATTCTTCAATCAGCATGGGATCCACTGGTCATTTAGGTTTCAGTGGCACTGCTTGCCTTTATAAGATCCTGCCTATTCTAAGACCAATCTAACACAGACATGTTTTCTACTACTAATTTATTTTTTGAATTTTTACAAATCACGGGAATGAAAAGCACTTTGCCATGCAGACTTAGTAGAAAGTGATGTTCTAGGTAGGAAAAAAAAAGTACAAAATCATAGACACAACAGAAAACATTTGACAGGACTTGAATAGAAAATCCCATTACATGGTAGCAAGCAAGGACCTTTAAGAGTGAGGCTGGGGATTTCGCATAGCCTGTCAAAGTGTTTTTATTTTATATGATAGGGCCTGTATTTTCAAACAACTCCACTAAAGTGCCCTTTAGGACTGAGATGAGATAATGTGAAACACATTGACTACGAGGATATTTCCCAAAACTCAAAAGAATTTGACACAGGAATAGCAATTTCTTACTCATGTTTTACCCTTACAATCATTGAATATTTTGCCATTTACTCTTTAACATATTCAACAATGACAAAAAAATTACTGTTCATTCAGTGTTGACTCAGGGCAACCCCATATGTGTCAGAGTAGAACTGTACTTCACAGGATTTTCAATGGCTGTAATATGACAGAAGTTGATTGCCAGGTCTTTCTTCTACAGGGCCACTGAGTAGATTCAAGCTACCAACTTTTTGGTTAGTAGTCAAGCACAAACCATTTGCACCACATACTAACTTTAATATTAATTTCTTCCAAATAAGTAAAAGAGATGCTCAGGAAAGACGCGCCATGATAATCCTATGGATTTTAATATGCACTGACACAAAAACCAAAAAACCAAACCCATTGCCGTTGAGTCAATTCTGATTCAAAGAGAACCTATAGGAAACAGTAGAACTGTCTCCTAGGGTTTCCAAGGAGAGACTGGTGAATTCAAACTGCAGACCTTTTGGTTAGCAGCCAAGTTCCTATCCACTGTGTCCCCAGGGCTCCTGCATTGACGTAATACCTCCTAATTTTACCTTGTTTTGAAAAGCATAGATAAACTCTAAGTATTGGGAAGATATTGAAGGAATTTATGAAAATGAGTCACATGATAGGATATGAAATTTAAAATAGTAATTCAAATGGATACCATTTGAATATTTCAAGAATGAATTTGCAAAAGACTCCACCAATGCAATGACATTAGCTACATACAGCTGTCAGTTAGCATTTAGGTCACATATGCTGAGATGGATTTAGGAGAGTTTTATTAGCGGTAATACTTGTGAATAATTAAGGACAAAGCAGGATTCTTCAGGGAAAGTCTTCACAGTACAATACTTATCTGGCACCAGTAAAAGGAAAGGAGTTCTGAAGAACTGAGCAGAGATAGACACAGACTGTGAAGCAGATTTAATAAAGTGTCTACCCCAAAACACGGAGCACTAGAGCAAAAATTTTCTGTCATAGAAGTTCTTTGTTGGTCAGAAATGGCCAAACCTTAGAACACTTTCTGTGTACACTCATTGGCTGGGGGTTCCCTATGAAGAGCATAGTCTAGATGGAAAGCTGCAGCAGATCCTGACTTTGCTGCAGCTGAAGGCAAATTCCTTACTGAAGGGAGATTTGAGTGGCATACTCCCAGGGCAGCCATAGGCCAGCTCTAGTGTCACCCAGATTCACTTCTCTACATACATTTGAGGACTAACTTCTACAGGTTTCTAATGGGCTTCATTTCCTTAGGGGAGGGAGATTAGGGGGATAAATTTTAGTCAGGGCTTAACTGGTACTGGTTATCTTTTAGCTTCACTATTCATTCCACATTTCCCTCACCCTCAGCTACCATTTCTGCTTGCCTTGATGGCTGACCTGGTGAAGTGACACAAACCTTCAATCCTGAAAGAATTACATTACTTCAGGAAAAGTCCATGCCTACAAATTATGCACTCCACAGAACCTCATATACTGAGGCCAGCTAAGGCTCTCTGATCAGAAAATGCAAACTCATAAACAGAATTGGTTCCTGTTGTTTTGAAAACAGATTAATGGTCCTTCTAAAATAGAAGGGCCTCAATATAGTAAACTTACAGCCAAGTGGCTGGTTGGTCTCTATGAGGAATGGTGCTATATTAGGGGCTCATCATTGGTCTGTTGGTGGCATAATGAACATTCAGAAATGTCAATAGTTAGATCAGCTGTGGTAAGTAGGAATACATGCTGTTGGGCCCATGTACAGTCTCTATCTCTGCCTCTATGGGTGTTCTACTTTTGGGTCTATCATGCCTTTTAAATGAGAATTGTTTCTGTCCTTCTTTCTTGACTGAAATTGGGGGGAAAAAAAAACCATACATGCCCACATTGGCCAGTTCAATTGTCACATACAATGTACAATGGGTGTATTAATCTGCTTTAACAAAGATATCAAGTCTAGCATGGCAGCTGAAATTGGTGCTACCACTTAGATGAACTTGTAGAAATCCACAGGAATTCTCCAGAACCTAATTGTTTTCTGCAGATACTAGACTGGTGAATTAAATAGAGATGTTAAAGAACATTCTTGAGATCCTGAAGAGTGGCACTAATCTGCACTATTCCCTCCCAGCAACAAACACAAACCCTAATGTTATAGTGTTTTTGATTTATTACCTTGGCCAAGGACTTGCAATTTCAGAAGCTTCTCTTTGGCCTTCCCCACTATAAGAGTGCTTACCCCACAGGGCAAGCAACTAATATGAAGGTTGCTTCAACTGCCAAAAACGTCAATCTCAATTACATTCAGAGTCTTGGAAACTGACTACCAAGTGGGTCTGTGGATGCAGTAGATCCACTATAGGTAGGATTGTGGCCTGGCCTACCTGTTTTACATGACTCTTGTATGCCAACATTCTAACGGAGGGACTATGATGATGTTTGAGCGTCAAGGTATCAATGTCAACTCAGGCTCTGTTTTCAGTAGTTATCAAAATGTGTACTCTTCCCCTTTCCCCAGCATATAGCACCCACAAGTAAATAACTGTAGGTTCCATTGAGGAAAAACTGGGGCATAGTTATAATATATACTTACTTAGTACAAACAGAGTTCTTTCTCCTGGGGATCAGTTACCACTTCATTCAACAATTCAGGGTCTGAAAACTATCTCAGTCCCAAGAACTGGGTAAGGGATCATGAATTTTTATTGAGTTAATCATGTATTTTCTCACCAATTGTTCTTTCCTTTTATTATTTATATTATGCAATACCCTCATTGGCTCCTCATTTATTTTTCCTTTAGGGATGCCATATTGTGGTATTCATTTGCAAAAATTTTTGTGGGTCCAGTTCCCTTGGCTGCCACTCTGACCTTGCTGGTTGTAAGGTGCAGAAAGCAATTTGGCCATTGTTTTTGGCTCCTGAGAGCTGGACCACACCTGAAGCTAATGTCTGGGTGTGACCAAATCAAGACGGGATCACCTAGTGTCTCCATGATAACTAGCCTCAGGAAGTATAATATAATCTATCATGATCACATGGTGAGGCTAATAAAGACACTGAACACTAAGGCTTAGGGGGCTTCCTGGTTGACGAGAACGTCTGTTCTCAGGAGTGTAGGGCATCCCTTTGGACATAGAGAGTTCACACTAAGACGCCTCCCAGACCTCACTCTATGCATCTCTTCATTTGTATCATTTTAGGCTACAATAAATCTGTAATCCTAAGTATGGTATACTATTCATAAATTCTGTGAGTTGTTCCAGCAAATTATCAAACCCAAAAGGACAGTGGGAGTCAGCAGGTAAGAAGCGACGGTGTAGGGCAGACTTTCGAGCTTGTGGCTGGTACCCTGAAAGGGTGGTGGGAAACCAGCCCTAAATTTGTGGCCTTCAGAAAACAAGAATGGGGTGTTATGTGGACTCCTCAAACTTATAGCTGGTGTCTGCCTATTTGTCGGTCTGAAAATGATGTCCTTTCAACTTGTGAGCTTTGACCTAACTCTGGTAGCTAGGGTCAGAGAAGTGTTATATGGGTACCTGGTCTGAAGGACAGTGTTCTTCTAACTTCTGAGCTCTGATCCGGCTCCAGGAAGCTAGGGTCAGAGAATGCCACATGGGCTGCTGACAATAAACATGAAGAAGTGGAAAGTCAGGACTGGATCAATCCCCACATTTTATATGTTGGATTCATGCTGATTCTTACCATGCAATTGGTGACAAAGTTGGAATTTGCCCCTAACTTTGCACACTAGTCGTTATGATAATTGTGACCCCCTTGTTTTTTAGCATGACCACTAAATATCTATTTTTTGAGGCCATTATATACATTGCTTGCAACAACCAAGCTGTGTGACAGCCTCTCCTACCATCATCCCTGACTGCAAATAAAAGCCACACACCACTGAACTTCTTACGGAATTTGATGTTCCTCCCTCTAGTAACCTTTAACGGCCTTAGTGAATCAGGTAGTGGTTCTTCTGGCCTTATGTAGTATATACACTTCACCATTCCCAGTTTCTTGGGCTTTTTAATCCATTCCACCACCACTAGTCATTACAATTCAAATATTTCAACTTCATTCAACAGGACTTCCATTTTTTCTGGGTTTGTAGAAGCCATCCTAACAGCTAGTTAACACCAAGTTCTTTATCAAGGTGTTATATGCTGTACCTCAACAGTGACCCAAAATCAATACAATCTCTCTTTGTTACAGCCCTATGTTTTAGCCCCTTGGATCAAGCATCCTCATAATCAAGTTACAACGGTACTTCTCTAGCTCCCAATGGAATATGCTGGTTAGCTTTTACAGTTCATTTCGAACATGGTCTCTTTCATCTCTTACCAGGACCAGTATAAGTCTGGCTGGGTTGTGCTATAAGTAGTAGTAGTTAAGGAGTTGAGGAAAGATCTGGAGGGGGCAGATCCTCTTATGTTGTGGGAAAGAGACCTCTTCAGTGGCTTCCTACTTGAGAAGAGTAACAGTACTTAGTAGGGAGGGGTGGACTACCTCTCTCTAAACTCTAAGGATACAAAAGAATCTGGGGAGCCAAAATCTTGGGTAGCATCCATTCAGATGGCCCCATTCCATGTGTTAAACTGTCTTTTTTTTTCTTTTAACCAGAACCCTAACTTTAGCATAAGACACATTTTCAGCTGAAGATTCAATGGCCTTTGAAAGTTAGGGACTCTAAATATTAAATCCTAAGTTTCTTCATCCTTTCCTACTCTCCCACCACAGCAGAAAAGGATCTTTTTATAAGCTACCAAAGAGCCCTTGTCTTTAAACTTAGTTTTCAACTTTTTTTTTTTTTTTTTACAATTCTGTTTTTTATTTGCTGTAGGGTATCAATGCAACTTAATGTCAGCCAGACAATTCTATTGCCTTCTCTCCTTACTGTTTTAAATCCTAGATCATTGCAATGATCAGGCAGCTCCTTCCACTGGAACATTCCCCTGAGTAATCAATAGTTTATATAAATTAATTACATGTTTAAAGTCCATCTCATGATTTCATCATTTAGTTGTTAATTTTCTAATTGTTGAAAAGTTCATCAAATTATGTATACAAAGAAACTACAGTCACATCAAATTCTGTCTATAGTATTTGACCATAAAAAGACTTTTTCCAATAAAAAAACTATACATTTTAAATAAATGTAGAAACCAAAACAATGAGTTGAGTAAGAAATATGTAATGAATAGTTGTCCATTATAAGAATTTTAATTAAAAATTCAAAATGAGAAACCAAAGAAATTAGTCAAGAGTAAAGCATAACCTGTAAGTAGCTGGAGAACTGAGAAAGTAAGTAGATAAAGATCATGCTCCTTAAAAGTACAGGCACATAGAATTATATATTCAAATACTATGAAAACTCTGTTTACCATATTATAACAAAAGCTAATAAAAAGCTTTCACTTTGAGTAAGCTTCTCTTTCTACATACGGCCTTGAATACTAAACATATTATTTTTTTACAAATATATTTCTGTAAGCAGGATTAATATATTAAATTCTATATGATAATAAATGCATGGCATTACATATGTTTTAATATATTTTTTACACTATTGTAAGAGGACAAGTGTATTATTTCTGTAGACATCTAGTCTATCGAATGTTTATTGAATTAAGACTGGAAAATAGTAAATTTCTACCTCCATTATTACTAAAGATAAATATACTAGTTTTTGAAATCAAAGTATTTGGTTACATGACACTACCTTAAGTGCTGAAATAATATTTTTTTTGGAAAAACTCCATTTCAATTGAAACTATGAATCATTTCCTTCTTAACAGTTACAGAGAATTAAGTATTTCATCAAAATTTTCAAATTGGGCATAAGTTGCACTTAGAAAATGTTGTTATACTGCTTCCTCTGTCTCAAGTGGAAGAGAAAAATGATAATTGCCATTAAAGAAAAAGAAGGAAGAAAAGGAAAAAGAAAATGAAGTAATTCAAGAGAAAAAGAAAGAAAGAAAAGTACTTCCCTGATAGGGAGACTGTCAGGTGAGAATAACCTCTTCTCTTTTCTGGACAAGTAAAATATAAACATGACATTAATGAAATTGACAAGTGTGATGGATTGAATTATGTCCCTCAAAAATGTGTGTCAACTTGGCTAGGCCAGGATTCCCAGTATTGTGTGGTAGTCCTCCATTTTGTGACCTGATGTGATTATCCTTTGTGTTGCAAATCCTAACCTCTATGATGTTAATGAGGCAGGATTAGAGGCAGGCATGTTAATGAGGCAGGACTCAATCTTCAGGATTAAGCTGTATCTTGAGTCAATCTCTTTTGAGACATAACAGAGAGAATCAAGCAGAGAGGAGGGGATATCTCATTACCACCAAGCAAGAAGAGCCAGGAACAAAACGTGTCCTTTGGACCCAGGGTCCCTGCTCTCAGAAGCTCCTAGACCAGGGGAAGATTGATGGCAAGGACCTTCCCCCAGAGCCAAAAGAGAGAGAAAGGCTTCTCCTGCAACTGGCAACTAGCCCCCTAAACTGTGAGAGAATAAATTTCTCTATTTCTCTTTGTTAAAGCCACTCACTTGTGATATTTCTGTTACAGGAGCACCAGATAACTGAGACAATAGGTAATCCTGAATAGCAATCTTGATTTAAACTAACAAAGATGAAATTGTCTTGAAAACTTGTTTAGAAATAGTAATTTTAAGTAATTATCAATAAAAGATTTCTATTTTTGATCAAGAAAAATTCTTCCATGTTAGCCAATAGAATGTAGAATTATTTGAGGATGAATGTGTTTACAGAAAATACTTGAAATAACCTCACAAATATCTATCTCATCAATATTACTCTAGCTGTAGCAGAGTCAGAAGTCATTTTATCAATGTGAGGAAATATGTGCGTGCACACACACAAACACAAAAATTATTACAAGTTAATGCTAAAAGCACAGATGTCTTTGAGTCAAAATATCACATTTTAAAACAAAAATAAATGCCTATATATGTGTCAAATTTAATAATTAGTAAACATTTATTAGATTGAATGTTGCATTTATTTTTATTTTGAACAATATTCTATTTTTTTTGATTTACTTCTTAAAAATTAATGAAATATTAATTTTGACCTACATAATAGTTTATGTACTTTTTTTATATTTTAGTACATACTTATAAAATTGTGTATTTGAAATATACTAAACATTTAGTTTTACTGATTTTGTCTTATTTATGAATCCTAAATATTTTGAACTCAGAACTTATGAATTTAATACTGATTGTTATATTATTTTATAATCTCTGACCACTTATAAATTCTAAATTATTTTAAACTTAATACAGAAATATATTTTGTTCTTCTTTTCAGCCACTCCAAGGAGTGGTAAAAGTAATAATGGTTGTTGCTACCCACTGCATCATTAGTGCTTAAAGACAAGCTCAGAATTGTTACCAAAGGTAGTAACACAATATTGGCCAGATAATAGAACAGATATTCACAATGATCATCTATCCAGTATCTAAATGCCAGAAATCCTTTCCTAAGCATTTTATATATAAATTTAAGAATTCTGACATTTTTGGCAAAGATCGTTTCAAGCTGACTAACATGGGCTGCTATTTGAGTTAGTAGTTCATCTAGTTTATATTAACTTATTCAATAAGTTCTCTCAGCCTGCAGTTCCTTCTTTCTGGATAAACACTTATTGTCTTTTTTTTTTCTTAATAATACTTTTTAATGAACACTTTAATTTCTTCCTCTTATAGTCTTGCAAATGTGTTTATCAAAAAAAATATTGAAATGTGAGGATTTAGGAAAACAGTAGTTATAGTCTCCCTGTCCTCAATGACCTCACATTATTGGTGAGAAGAAAATACACTAAAAATTACAATTCAAGGATATTAATACTATAAAATGGTTTTGTAGAGAAAAGATGCAGATGGATAAAGGAGAAAGTGAACTTTTAACATACGTAATTAAAGATTGAGGGAACTGTTGTTAGGGACTAAGCTGTGTAAGAAAAATTGTGAAACAAATAAGGAATCCATATTTTGGGGAAAAAAGGAGTTGTACTGATTTAAATAAAGTCAAAGAAAAGGTGAATTAAATGAAGGAATTAGGAAGTTGGGATAATATGAAGTTATGTCAACAAGTTAGTTGCTCGATTTTAAACATGGAGCTGGAGCAGTTACAAGACTGTGAAGTGCAGATAATCATCCTGAGTGTGGATGTCTGAGTTAAGGTAAAAGTTATGGGAATGAGAATGTGAAGGAACATTGTTTGCTCTCCTGCTGGTAAATATATGTGTGTGCATCGAGTAAGAGCGTTTTTTCTCAAATCAAAGACCATGGCTATATTTCAAGCTCACCTGAATTCTGATCAAACATTTTTTGATGAATACTCCACAGCTCTTCAGCACTGAGATTGGGTCCATCTGCAGATTTATGAGTACTCCATTTCAACAACTTAGCCACAGAAATATTAAATCTGGGTTTACTTTTTATCTTTATTTAGCATTGCAATATCACTAACTGCTTCACGATTTAAAGCCGTTTCACATATTATTGAAACAATTACTAAGAATTGACTATGTATTGAGCACTGTTCTAGGTGTGGTTTACATAGCACCACAGAATGTGGTAAAGGTTCAGAGGGCAAGAAGTTTTCCCAGGTATTAATATTCCTACTCCAGATGATATATTAATTTCTAAGTTATTCATAACACATATTGATAACAACTCCAAGGATATTTATTAATTCCTTTGTACTATGTAATATTTAATTAAGACATCAGGCAGTCAGTAAGAGTATATTTTTGGCTATCCACTATGCACAAAACTTTAGTACCTGGAAGTTAGACAAACAGAAATAATTGTGTCTTAAAAATGCTAACATCAGTTTTCAATTTTACTGACAAAAGAATTCTGGCTATTATTTTTATTACATTTTTGCCAAGCTCTCTGAAAACTGTTACCTTTGGAGAATGATATTGTAATCTGTATCTAAAACCCTCCTGTCTCCCCATATTTCAGTATATCTCAAAAAAAAAAAACTATTTTCCCATTACCACAAATATGCCCCCCCAAATTATTTTATCTTTTCCTCTAACAAGCTCTCTCAACCCTTCTATCTTTCTTTTAAAAATAGTCTTCTATTATTCCAATAATTTGAAACAAATATTTCACTACTTACTATTATTTAGTCATGGAGACTCATTAGTTGCCTTCATATAATATGGTATCACCTTCCCAAATTTCCTGCCATTTCTCAAGTTGTCAACCTAATTCATACTCTTAACCCTTATACTACATTAATAAAATATTTTTCTATGTATTCATCCATATTGAAATTATTATTTATCCTGTAAGATAAAGTCCAGATTATATAGATTTAAAATGGTAGCTGAATCTTGCAATCCCTGTCATCTTAGGGTTACTTCCACTTATTAGCCACCTACCCTGTCATTGTCATCTTATGGCCTTAGAGAGACACTCATCTCTGTCTTCAAGAATGAGCATCAGGAAGACTTCCAGGCAACATGGCACTATAGACAGAAACACCATGCTGTCCCTCCACAGCAAAGGCCTGAAAAACTAAGTGAAACAGAGACAAATGCCAATCCTGAAACCCTAAGCATCAACTGAAGAGACACAGAACTCAGCCAAGCACCTAATGGAATAAGAAACTGACAGAGAACAGAGAGCGAGGAGAGATACGTGCAGAGGTCCCCTATCAGCTAACGCAGTACGGATTTGCCATCTTGGACTCCTGTCGGAGATCAGCGGGAGTATGGGAAAGCAGCTTCATGGAGCTCCCAGCAGGAGACAGAACAACCGGTAACCAGCGATATACACTTTCCAAACCCCTAGCCTTCTTCACTCCTACTCAGCCTTCTCTGCTTCCTGTGGCCACTGTCTCTTGGCTGAGAGACACTGGCTTCAACCCTGTGCCAGTTGAATTCCACCTGCCCAGACTGGCCAGCACCCTGAGTGCCATTTTTTGGTTGCTTTTTCCTGCTTCTTCTGGTTTCTTCCATACTTCTCACCATCTCCCCCTCCTTTCTCTCAAATACCTGGCTCCGTGTGCCATCTTTGCTTCTTCCTGAAAGGCTGTGAAAATGCCACTCAACTGTGGAACTGCTTCCTGGCCCATGCTGCCAAGCTAGTTGGATCCCCAGGGCTTTTGTTTTGTTTGTTTGTTTTGATTTGTTCTGTTTTGATTTGTTTGTTTGTTTTCTTTTTCTTTTCTCAGCTTTGGAGCCCCTTCTAGCCGGGCTGCACTGTGCAACTTGGGAGCTACTTCCTCAGTCTGCTCAGGACCTCAGTGGGATTCCTGGGGGCATTTTTTTTTTCCTTTTTTTTTTTTTATTTTGTAGTTGTTGTTGTTTGTTTTCTTTTCTTTTCTTTTTCCTTTTTTGTATTTCTTCATTCTCAGTTTCTCCTCTCTCTCTATTTATCTTCTTTTCCTGTCTCCTGAATATCTGGTGCTGTGTGACACCTGTACCCCTCCTAGCCAAGCTGTACTTCACAGCCTGGGAGCAACTTGCCCAGTCTTTGTAGCTGTACCAGTGGGATCCCTGAGAGGGTTTCCTTTTCTTTTTTTCCTAATTTTTATTTATTTATTTATTTTCTTTTACCATTTTTCCTTTTGTTTTTCTTCATTTCTTGGTCTCTCATCTCTCCACTCCAGTGGGAAGCTCCCTTAGCACACTCTTGTTTGTTTGTTTGTTATTGGCTCCACTTTCTCTCTTTTCTCTCCTCTTTCCCATATCCATCTTAGGTTCACACATCACAATCTCCCCCATCCTTCCTGCCTACCTGCACAGTGGGCTGAACATCACACCCCTGAGCAGCACAAGCATGGCCTACCAGAACCTATCCTGCAGTGATTGCTAGCCTGCCCTGTTAGCCCTAGTATGTGCCACAAACAACCCATCCCAGCAACTCCCCTTCGGCTGGACCTGCCCTGCTGGACCACAGCTGAGCAACTCACCCTGCCCACTAGACAAGGAGGTGAAAAGTATCATGCCAACAGAGGAGTAAACAACAAAGAATACACAGCCTGCCACTCAGACATAACCAAATAAAACAAAAAAGCGGGATGAAACAAAAAATTCTACAATCAATAAAAAAGGAAAATAACTACTGAAAGTCCCAAAGACCGCAGACAATATCAAAACATATATAAAAAAAAAGGACAGGATAGTTCCAGTAGGCGCCCAAGATGGCAGAGTACTCAGAGGCTTTCAGGGGACCCTCTTACAAGGAAGACCCAAAAAAAACAAGTGAATCAATTATATGTGACAATCTAGGAGCCCTGAACATCAAAGGCAAAGTTGAGGAATCAGACTGAGCAGAAGGGAGAGGGAAAGACAGTTCAGAAGCAGCAAGGAGTTGCCAGATATGACAAGGTGAGAGCCAGCACCCTGCAGGCCAGATCAGCTGGCATGCACAATGAGGCAGGCTGTGGTGTTCAGGACATGTTTTCCATGTCGGGAGAGACCGAGCGATGGAGAGTCTGTTTGGGCCTCCAGAGTGAGTGAAAAGTGGTGCTCAGTCAGCAAAAGATAAGTACATGCATTTAAAATACCACGCGGATCAAAAAACACCTCGTTTGGGAAGAATCTCCCATTTACCTGTTCCCTCCACACTGTGCACTGGTCCTGGGCTAACTTCAGCAATTGCTACTTTCCCTGGGCCGAAAGTAGGACCTGTCATGTGCCCTGAGCCATTCTCCCAGCCTTGGAGAGGAAACAAATTAACAAACAAGAAAAAATAATCTGCCAGCTCCCCTAAGTTGGGAACTCAGAGCAGGTACAGCTCTTTTGCCTAGGCACAGGCAGAAGGGATCTATGGCCTTTGAATGCCTTCCACCTCTGCATAGACCTGTGTGGGCCATTTAAACAGCATAGGCCTTCATGAGCACAGTACAACAGGGTATATACTTGAAGCTTAACTTCACTGTATAATCTAAATGGTGGAGTGGTAGGTTCATGACATTTGACACCACTCTGCCCATTAAGCAGGGTCCTCACCTACCCACATCAGAGGCCTGAGGACTGGTGGCTCCACCTACGCCACCTATCCACCTGTGATGGGGTCCAAGAATAAGTGGTGCCTCCCAGTCCTTACAGCCAACAGCACTGGGTGCCCACAGTCCAGCTGCAAAACCCACCTACTTATGCACTCTAGGGAACAGGGACGTGCTTTCCTCTCAGACACTCAGGGACAGCAGTCAAACTCCTGCCTTGGTCAGCACGTGACCCCCTAATGCAGCCAGATACATGTGCCTACTCCAATCACCACTGCCCATCTAAGACTGTAGGCTAGAGCCTACACCACCCAATTGGTGACCAACTATCTGGACACCTGAACTGAATCCATACAAGAAAAGTAAATGGACTCCTGGGGTCACATACCTAGTAACAGATCTAACCACTTGGTGACAGGACGTTAGAGCTTTAAATGCACCGATAATCAAACTAGCTCAAATGAGCAGCCTGTTTGGGCATATCAAAACAAGAAGCTAGGACACAATAAGAAAACATAAAATAAATAAATATAACTTACTAATGGCTCAGAGACAACAGTCAAGATCAAATCACATTAAGAGGCAGACCATGATGGCTTCAGCAAGTGACCAAAACAAAGAATCAAGAATCTTCTGGAGGCAGAGAACTTCTTGGAATTACCAGAGGTAGAATACAAAAGATTAATATACAGAACTCTTCAAGAGATCTGAAATAGATATGGCAAAATGTAGAACATTCCAAGGAACACAGAGACAAAGCAATAGAGGAAATGAGGAAGATTAGAGAAGAGCAGAATGATGAATTTAACAAGCTGCAAGAATCCATAGAGAAACAGCAGACAGAAATCCAGAAGATTAACAATAAAATTTCAGAATTACACAGCTCAATAGAAAGTCATAGGAGCAGAATTAAGAATGGAAGTCAGAATTAGTGAGACTGCAGATAAAACACTTGACAAAAACTGATTTGAGGAAAAATCAGGTAAAAGCATTTTAAAAAATGAAGAAATGCTAAGAATTATGTGGGATTCTAGCAAGAGGAATAACCACGGTTGATTGGAGTACCAGAACGGGGGTTATAATAGAATATACAGAGAGAATTGTTGATGGTTTGCTGTCAGAAAACTTCCCTGATATCCTGAAAGATAAGAAGATATCTATCCAAGATGCTCATTGAACCCCACATAAGGTAGATCTCAAAAGAGAGTCACCAAGACATATTATAATCAAACTTGCCAAAACCAAAGATAAAGAGAGAATTTTAAGAGCATCTAGGAATAAATGAAAAGTCATCAACAAAGGAGAGTCAATAAGACAGCTCGGAGTACTCAGCAGAAATCATGCAGGTGAGAAGGCAACGGGATGACATATATAAAGCCTTGAAGGAAAAAAAAATTGCCAGCCAAGAATTATATATCCCGCAAAACTGTATCTCAAATATGATGGCAGAATTAGGGCATTTCTAGATAAACAGAAGTTTAGGGAATTTGCAAAAACTGCACCAAAATTACAAGAAATAATAAAGGGAGCCCTCCAGTTAGAAAACCAAAAACATCAGATAACAACCCAAGACTAGAATATAGGACAGAGCATCCAGATACCAACCCCGATAGGGAAGTCACAAAAATAAATCAAAGCAAAAGCACTGAAAAATAAGGAAACAGAGATGTCAATATGTAAAAGATGACAAAGTTAAAAAAAAAAAGAGAGAGTAAAAAATGGAGACCTAGATTTTTCATATGGCCAGGAAGTCAAGACGATATAAAGAAATAAAAGATTGGTTTAAACTTAGAAAAATAGGGGAAAATATTAACGCAACAACAAAGCAAACTAACAATCCTATACATCAAAATAAAAAACAGGAAAAACATATAAAGACTCAGAAAATACAAAATCAACAACAATGAAAAAGAGGAAAAGAAAATACATAAAGAAACATGATTCGGCACAGAAAATTAAGTGGAACAAAGAAACTGTCAACAACACACAAAAAGAGACATCAAAATGACAGCATTAAACGCATACCTATCAAAAATTATGCTGAATTTAGATGGACTAAATGCACCAATAAAGAGACACAGAGTAGCAGAATGGATTAAAAAAACATGATCTGTCTATTTGCGGCCTACAAGAGACACACCTTAGACTTAAAGACACAAACAAACTAAAATTCAAAGGATGGAAAAAAATATATCAAGCAAACAACACTCAAAAAAGAGCAGGAGTGGCAATATTAATCTCTGGCAAAATAGACTTTAAAATAAAATCCACCTCAAAGAATAAGGAAGGACACTATATAATGATTAAAGGGTCAATACACCCGGAGGACATAACCATAATAAATATTTACGCACTCAATGACAGGACTCCAAAATACATAAAACAAACTCTAACAACATTGAAAAGAGAGATAGACAGCTCCACAATAATAGTAGGAGACTTCAGTAGCCACTTTCAGTGAAAGACAGAACATCCAGAAAGAAGCTCAATAAAGACAAGGAAGATCTAAATACCACAATCAACCAACTTGATCTCGTACACATATACAGAACACTCCACCCAACAGCAGCCGAGTGTACTTTCTTTTCCATGGGACATGAAACATTCCCCAGAATAGACCATATGTTAGGCCATAAAGCAAGACTTAACAGAATCCAAAACATCAAAATATTACAAAGCATCTTTTCTGACTATAAAGCCATAAAAGTGGAAATCAGTAACAGAAAAAGCAAGGAAAAAAAAATCAAACATATGAAAACTGAACAACACCTTTCTCAAAACTACAGGGTTATAGAAGAAACTAAGGATGGGATAAAGAAATTCACATAATCAAATGAGAATGTGAACATCCTACCAGAACCTTTGGGACACAGAAAAAGCAGTGCTCAGAAGTCGTTTTATAGCAATAAACGCACACATCCAAAAAGAAGAAAGGTCCAAAATCAAAACATTAACCCTACAACTCGAACAAGTAGAAAGAGAGCAGCAAAAGAAGCCCTCGGGCACCAAAAGAAAGCAAATAATAAAAATTAGAGCAGAATTAAATGAAATAGAAAATAGAAAAACAATAGAAGGAGTTAACAAGACCAAAAGCCAGTTCTTTGAAAAGATCAACAAAATCGATAAACCGTTAGCTAATCTGACAAAAGAAAAACAGGAGAGGAAGCAAATAACCTAAATAAGAAGTGAGTTGGATGATATCACAACAGATCCAACTGAAATGAAAAGAAACATAACAGAATACTATGCAAAATTGTACTCTAATGAATTTAAAGTTTTAAAGGCTGCTGTGGTGCTCTAGTTTAATTTAGTGATTCTGGAATTGCAGTAGCAAGAGAATTACCGGGGACTTGTTAGAAATGCAAATTCGTAGTCCCCACTCCAGGCATATTAAACCGGTGGAAAATCTGAAGTGAATCCCAGCAATCTGTGTTTTAGCTAACCTTTCACGTGATAGACACTAAAGTTTGAGGATCATTGATTTAGGATGCTGTTTCAGACTGGTTTTAACACTCAGGTTAGACCTTACATGAGTTTTCTTGTTGGCTTCTATGTCTCTGCACAATGTCAGCAATTTTAACTGATCTTGAAATGGTTAAACTAGTAGCCAGAAGTTTTGCAATAAAAAACTTTCCAAAGTACCTGAACTTTACCCAAAGACTTTTTTTTCAGCTTTGCTTTCCATCTGTATGTGATAAACCCCCTGGTTTCTTACCTCACTTTCTTTAAAACTTGTTTGTTTTGTTTTTCTTATCTAATCCAGCTTGAATGTGATGACTTGACATTGTACTTTGTATCTTGTCTCTGATCTGTCAAGGGAGCTGCTTCTGGTAGTACTCCCCTGGTCACTATGCCATTAATACCATGTCTAGGCATTTTGCATCTAAAAGAAAGTTTGAACCATTTAATATCTTTGTATATTATCTCCTTTTGTGGGTTAGAAAACCCATGTAGGCAGTGATTATGTTTTATACTTTTGTGTTCTATGCATCAACCAGCAGAGCAAAGTTCAGTCAATACCTTTAATTTATTGTGCAGATAATTTTGCTTTACCTCCACTTTAATTTGACAAACTGTTTTGTTTATATTTTACTTGATTTTATAATAAAAATAAATCTTTGAACCAAGTGGCTATAGAAAAAAAAAGATCTTTGTAATTGGATATCACATCGGTGCTTATATTGACAATTTTTCGATCTTTCATTAAATCTTATCATTAGTAATTCTCCATCTACAAATCAGCATGCCGTTATAAACTCTTCAATGCCACCACTCTCCCTCAGAGGCGTATTGAAAAATTTGATGAAATAGCCTGCAGTACTGTAATAAATTACGTATGGTCACAAATTCTATGCAGTTACTCTCACTAAAGATGGAGGCTATTTTTCCACTTTTTGAATCCTGGGGGGTGTAGATGGTTAACGAGCTCAACTGCTAACCTAAGGGTTGGTGGATCAGGCCCACTTAGAATCGTCTTGGAAGAAAGGCCTGGTGATCTACGTCCAAAAACAGGCCACTGAAAACCATATGGAGCACAGTTCTACTATGAAACACATGGGGGTCTCCATGAGTCAGAGTTGACTGATATTGGTACTGAAACTTGATTGTCCTGTGACCTGTTTTGACCAACAGATGGTGGTGGAAGTGACATTGTTTGAGTTCTAGAGTCCACACCTCATGAGGCTTTCCAGCTTTAAACTTCATGTTTTGGAACACTTCTACCATTGTGTAAAGAAGTTCTTTCTAAGCTACTGAAGTGTGAAGGAAGCTGTGGAGGAGAACTAAGGTACTCAAGCTGACAGGCAGCTACAAACTTCCAGACATGGGGGTGAGGTCAACTTTGAAGTCCCAGGCCAGATGACCCTTAGCTGAAGGCAGTCACATAAATGAGCCCAGGTACAAACAACAGAGGAAACACGAAGCCAACTAACTGAATTGGAAGAAATGAATTTTGTTGTTTTAATTCACTACATTTTAGGATGGTTTGTGGTGCAACGATCTTTAACTAACTAAAAAGAATAAATAAAATATAAATTAATACCCTGAATTGTTTTCGTTGTCATAGCTTTACATAATGTCTTTTTGCCTTATATGCCAGTAATATTCGGTTGATCTGACATTTTAAATGAAAACTTTTGAACTTGCTTTCATTAAAATTTATTTTAAAATAATTAAAGTACAGACATTAGGAACTTTGTTATTAATGGCCTAGGAAAATCTGGTCTCACTGCCAACTGTGTACTTCCAAAGAAAGATGTCATCATTCTAACTACTATTCCTGTGTTTTCTCCTCAGACAAGGTCATAGTTAATGCGCTTCTCACTGTGCATCTGAAGTATGATGACAATTAAAGAGAAATCCCTCCTAAAGCATACGCAGCATTATGAAAATGACTTCCAAATAGCAAAATGACAATAAACACATCACACTTATGTCTAGGAAGTTCTAAGTGCCTAACATATTTGTTTGTTTGTTTTCCCTCAAAAATCTGGTTTAATGAATCTGTTAAAAATGAGTTATAACATAGGGAATTCATATTATTTACAGATAAATTTTATTCTATGAATCAATAATTTTGATAATTTTATTTATAATCTAAATGTTATAAGATGCCTAATACATGCATACAATAGCTTATAGAGTAAGTATGACTCTAAAAACTACCATACCATTTAGAAGCACACAGAACATCTCTATAAGTTTATATTTAACCATTTAAAATAATTTTTAATTTTGTTCATTTATATAACTTTGTGAAAATTATTCAACTTAATTTTCACATACCTACAACACGTCAGATACTGTTCTCAGCACGAAGGACACAAAAATGAGTGGAATGGAGAAAACTTCTGTCCTATGGGCGCTTTCATTCTGAAGTGAGCAAAGGCAGACAATAATAACATATATGTAAATTATATTAATAGTGTATAATTGTGCAATCTCATACAAGTTAGAAAATAAGAGTTGTTAGATGTTAGTAAATGTTTTGGACAAAAGTAAAGTACGAAAGGAGCAAAAAGACTAAAGTTAGTCTGTAGGGAGTTGAGTAGTGCCATTTGACATAGGCTGGGCACAGAAACCATCAATGAAAGCAGGGCATTTAAGCAAAGACTTAACAAACACAAGGAGTAAAGCCATTTGAATATCTAAGAAAAGTCAGAGGCAAGAGCAAGCACAAAAGACTTGAAACAAGAGAATGTCTGCCATGTTCAAAGAACATCAGGAAGTCATTGCAGATGAAAAAGAGTAAATTATGTCAAGGTAGTAGATGCATTCACAGAGGTAAGGCAAGGCAAGATGATCTATGGCCTTACAGGCTGCTGTAAAAATGTTTGCATTTATTCAAAGTGAGATAAAAAGTGATTTAATTTTTGTGAGCAAAGTAGCTTTTTGTTTTGACTTATAAAATTATTGCTTTGGCAGCTCTGTAAAAATAGATTGGTGGAAGGCAAGAGTGAAAACAGGTTTTTGAAATTATCCCACCAATAAATGATGGGGCTTGGAATAGAATAATAGTGCAGAAGGTAGAGGTAAGAGGTAAGATTCTAGTTATAGTTTCATAACTGAGCCAAGATGATGTACTAATGAAATGGGTGAGACATATGAGAAGCAGAAAAGATAAGGATGACTCCAATTTTTTTCTTCAAAATCCTATGGGTATTTTTATATGAAGTGACAGTTTGTATAATCATTTCTTATATAACACTATGTTGAATGGTTTTAATATAATTATGTTAACCATTCCCGTATGGCTGAATATCTGTCACGTCTCAATAAATATATGTTTACTTAGCATCCAATGTGAGAAACTATGCTAGCTTCAAAAATGGATAAGACATATTACCTGTCCTTGAGTAGCCTACAAATTTACTGTGAGACAAACACAAAAATCATTTTCAATTTAGTGTAGGAATTGATGAGACAGAGATACAAACATGATGATATATGAGCAGAAATAATGTACACTGATCTGATCTGGACACGTGGAGGGAAGAGAAGTATATTTCAAGGTTGGACAACAATTTCTTAGAGAAAGGCTGAATAAAAAGATAGGTATGTTCAGAGAGGAAAATTCAATATTGTGAAGATGGCAATTTTCCAAGATTGATTAATATCTTAAATATGATTCTAATAAAAAACTCAAAGAATTATTATTATATTATTATTATTAAGATCTGAATCTAAGATTTATATGAGACTATAAAGGAAAAATATTAATCAAGATATTAATGAAAGAACAAAGTGAGAAGATTTACTCTGAAAAATAGTAAGATTTAATATTAAGCTAATAAAAATTAATAAAGTGTATTGGTTTAAGTATAGAAAATTAACCATGTGAATGGAAAAAAAAACTTGAAAACAGATTGATACATGTATCAATATATGGACACATGGATAAAATGTATGATCCAGGTGGTATAAAAGATCAGCTGGTGTCATGGATTAAATTATGCCCCCCAAAAAATGTGTGTATTGGTTTGGCTGGGCCATGATTCCTGGTATTGTGTGATTTTCCTATATGTGTAAATCCTGCCTCTATGATGTTAATGAGGGAGGATGGGTGGCAATTGTGTTGGTAAGGCAGGACTCAATCTACAAGATTGGATTGTGTCCTGAGGCAATCTATTGAGATATAAAAGAGAGAAGTGAGCAGAGACACAGGGGGACCTCATACCACCAAGAAAGCAGTGCCAGGAGCAGAACGCATCCTTAGGACCTGGGGTCCCTGTGTGGAGAAGCTCCTAGTCCAGGGAACACTGATGAGAAGGCTGACAGAGAGAGAAAGTCTTTTCTTGGAGCTGATGCCCTGAATTTGG
Source organism: Trichechus manatus latirostris (assembly GCF_000243295.1). NCBI lineage: Eukaryota > Metazoa > Chordata > Mammalia > Sirenia > Trichechidae > Trichechus > Trichechus manatus. Next base: position 8,626,182 of record NW_004444044.1, read on the forward strand.
AATTTTAGCCTACTTTACTGTGAAGAAATAAATTTCTCTTTGTAAAAGCCATCCACTTGTGGTATTTCTGTTGTAACAGCACTAGATGACTAAGACAGCCAGCCAAAATACTGTTTTAAATAAAAACAGGAAAATGTAGTATCTATATGAAATAGAATTAAATAGTATCCTCTCCTAATACTATATTAAAAAATCATTTCCAAGTAAATAAAAGCAAGTTAAATTATAAAACTTTAGGACAGAATGCAATGGGATGTTTTCAAAAACCTACTTAAAAGAAAACATTATTCAACAGAATACATAAAGTATTGACAATAGACGTAAGTCCTAATAAATTAAAATACAGTAAAATTAAGAATGATATTCATCAAAAGACACCATAAAGAGAATACAAATGCAAGTCACAACATGAGAGACAACACTGAATATGAAAGTGACAACAAGTCATATTCGTGCTTGAAATATATAAAAACTCTTTCCAACAAGTATGAAAAGATATCAACCCAAATGAAAAACATTTTCCAGACTTTTATAGGTACTTTTCTGAAGAAGAAACTAAGACTGAAAATAAAAGATTATCTGTCCAATTTGTAATCAGAGAAAAGCAAATTAAAACTCCAAGGAGACACCACTATTTAAAATAATAGTAATTATAATTACTAACCAGGATGTAGAGCATCAGGAACTACCATACCCTCTAGAACAATTTTTGACATTACCTGTTAAATTATAATACGTCTATACCCTCTAACCTAGCAATTTTACCATTATGCATAGACTGTAGAAACTGTCAAGTACACCAAAGACGTATACAGAATGTTCATAGCATCATAGCTTGGGAAAGGCAAAAAATGGAAGCAAACCTAATGATCATTTATAATAGAATGGATTAAATAAATGTTGGTATATTCATACAATGGAATATCATAGGTCAATAAAAATGAATAACCTAAAGGTACCTACACAATTTAGATGAATCTCACAAACATAATTTTGAACAAAAGTAGCCAGACATGAGAGAAATACATACTACATGAGTCCATTGTTATAAAGCTCAAAAACTGGCAAAAAATATTATTTCAGAATGAATACATAAACCCAAACTAAAGAAAAAACAGCGCTTAATAGTCATCATAGAACTCAAGATAATGGTTAACGTGGGAAATATCAAGGATATTAAAGGGGAAGGAGATTAAGATAATGAAGGACAAATAATGTTCTATTTTTTTTCCACATGTAAGCCATAACCGTCACCATGGCGTCAATTCTGACTCAATGCAACCCTATAAGACAGAGTAGAACTGCCTTATAGGGTTTCCAAGGCTGTAAATCTTTACAGAGGCAGACTGCCACGTCTTCCTTCCTCAGAGCAGAGCAGCTGGTGGGTTCAACCAGACTTTATTAATTTGTTTACTCTCTAGCTGTTGTTGTGTGCCATCAAGTCAATTCTAACTCATCGTGACCCTGTAGGACAGAGTAGACTTGCCCCATAAAGTTTCCGAGGGTGTAATCTTTATGCATATTGTTTGATAATTTCCTCACTGGGTTATATCACTTTTCTTTGGAAAAAGCATAAATATGGATCTCTTCCAGTTGGTTGGCCAGGTAGCTGTCTTCCAAATTTCTTGGCATAGAAAAGTAGGCATTTCCAGAGCAGCATCCATTTGTTGAAACATCTCAAATGGTATTCCGTCAGTTCCTGGAGCCTTGTTTTTCGTCAGTGCCCTTAGGGCAGCTTGGATCTCTTCCTTCATTCCATTGGTTCCTGATCATATGCTACCTCCTGAAATGGTTGAATGTTGACCTATTCTTTTTGGTATAGTGACTCTGTGTGTTCCTTCCATCTTCTTTTGATGCTTCCTTCATCATTTATTTTCCACATAGAATCCTTCAAAATTGCAACTGGAGGCTTGAATTTTTTCTTCAGTTTTTTCAGCTTAAGAGATACTGAGTGTGTTTTTCCCTTTTGCTTTTCTATCTCCAGGTCTTTGCACGTGTCATTATAATACTTCACTTTGTCTTCTCAATCTGCCCTTTGAAATCTTCTGTTCAGCTCTTTTGCTTCATCATTTCTTCCATTTGCTTTAGCTACTTTACATTCTAAAGCAAGTTTCAGAGTCTCTTCTGTCATCCGTTTTGGTCTTTTCTTTCTTTCCCGTCTTTTAATGACCTCTTGCTTTCTTCATGTGTGATATCCTTGATATCATTCCACAACTCTTCTGGTCTTTGGTCATTTAGTGTTCAATGAGTCAAATCTATTCTTGAGATGGTCCCTAAATTCAGGTAGGATATACTCTAGGTCATACTTTGGCTCTCCTGGACTAGTTCTAATTTTCTTCAGTTTTAACTTAAACTTGCATATGAGCACTCGATGGTCTGTGCCGCAGTCAGCTCCTGGCTTGCTTCTGACTGATGATATTGAGCTTCTCCATAGACTCTTTACACAGATGTAGTCGATTTGATTCCTGTGTAATCCATCTGGTGAGACCCACATGTATAGTCATCATTTGTGTTGTTAAAAAAAAAGTATTTGCAATGAAGAAGTCATTGGTCTTGCAAATTTCTATCGTGTGATCTCCTATCATGATTTCTATCACCAAGGCCATATTTTCCATCTACTGATCCTTCTTTGTTTCCAACTTTTCCATTCGAATTACCAATAATTATCATTGCACCCTGATTGTATGTTTGATCAATTTCAGACACAGAAGTTGGTAAAAATCTTCAATTTCTTCCTCTTTGACCTTAGCAATTGGTGCATAAATTAGAATAATAGTCATATTAACTTGTCATGAAAACAGGGATATCATTGCTGATGTCAGATGGATCCAGGCTAAAAGCGGAGAATACCAGAAAGATGTTTACCTGTGTTTTAGTGACTATGCAAATGCGTTTGACTCTGTGGATCATAACAAATTATGGATAACATTGCAAAGAATGGGAGTTCCAGAACACTTAATTGTGCTCATGAGGAACCTGTACATAAAATCAAGAGGCAATCGTTCAAACAGAAAAAGGAGATACCATGTGGTTTAAAGTCAGGAAGGTGTGTGTCAGAGTTGTATCCTTTCACCATACTTATTCAATCTTCATGCTGAGCAGATAATCCAAGAAGATGCACTTTATAAAGAAGAAAACGGTACCAGGATTGGAGGAAGACTCATTAACAACCTGTGTTATTCAGATGACACATCCTTGATTGCTGAAAGCGAAGAGGACTTGAAGCACTTACTCATGAAGATCAAAGACCACAGCCTTCAGTATGGATTACACTTCAGCATAAAGAAAACAAAAATCCTCATAACTGGACCAATAAACAACAGGATAATAAACAGAGAAAAGATCGAAGTTGTCAAGGATTTCATTTTACTTGGATCCTCAATCAACACCCATGGAAGCAGCAGTCAAGAAATCAAAAGAGAGGGGGTGGGGTCAAGACGGCTGAGTAGTCAGATGCTTCCAGTGCTCCCTCTCACAACAAAGACCAGAAAAAACAAGTAAATCAATTATATGTGACAATCTAGAAGCCCTGAACATCCAAGGCAAAGTTGAGGAATGGGACTGAGTGGCAGGGGGAGGGAGAGATGGTTCAGAAGCAGCGAGGAGTTGCCAGACCTGACCTAGTGAGAGCCTGAGCCCTTCAGCCCATATCAGCCAGTGGTGAATGGTGAGGTAGGCAAGCAGCTGCGCTCGGGAGGCGTTTTCCACACTGGGAAAGTCCCAGAGGCCAAGAGTCTACTCAGTCATCCATAACCAGTGAGAAGCAGCCCTTGATCGGCAAAAGAAAAGTACTTGCATCTAGCCTACTGCGTGGATCAAAAATACCACCCTTTGGTAAAAAACTCTCTCTCATTTACCTCCCTGCTCCTTGCTCTACACTGGGTCCACGGCCGGGTTCAGCAATTGCCAAGTACCCTGGACCGGAAGTAGGAACTGTCACATGCCCTGAGCCATTCTCCCAGCCTTGGAGAGAGAACAAATTAACAAACAAGGGAAAAAAACAATCTGCCGGATTCCCTAAGCCAGAAATTCAGGGTAGGCACAACTCCTTTGCCTAGGCACAGACATAAGGGATTCATGAACTTTCAGTGCCTTTCCCCCTGCATAGACTTGTGTGGACCCATTTCAACAGTGTAGAATGTCGTTACTACAGTACAACATTAAGTGTCTACATTAAGTTCAACTTCAACTGCTTCAGCTGTGAAGTGGAAGGTTAGCAACATTTTCAGGGTCTTCACCTACCCACCTCAGAGGCCTGAGGACTGGTGGCTCCACCCATGCCACCTAGCCACCTGTGACAGGGGCCCAAGAATAAGAGGCACCCCCCAGTCCTCACAGCCAACACATTGAGTGCTCATAGCCCAGCTGTGAAACCCACCCACCTATACGCTCTAGAGAGCAGGGACACACTTTCCTCCTGGACACTCTTGGCGGGGGGTCGGCCCCCTGCCTTGCACAGTATGTGTCCTCCTGCTTTACCTGGATGCCTGTGCTTATTCCAATCACCCATACCTGTCTAGGACTGTAGGTGAGAACCAGCACCACACACTTGGTGGCTGACTACCTGGACACCTGAACTAAATCCATACAGGAGGAGTGGGTGGACCTCTAGGCTCACATACTTAGCAGCAGTTCTGGCCACTGGGTGGCAGGATGTTGGAGCTCCCGGGGGTGCTGGTGATTGGGCTAGTTCACATGAGCAGCTTATTTGGGCATAACAAAACAAAACAAAACAAGAAGCTAGGACACAGTAAGCAAACATAAAATAAATAAATATAATAACTTATTGATGGCTTGGAGACAACAGTCAATATCGAATCACATAAAGAGGCAGACCATGATGGCTTCAGCAATCTCCCAAACTAAAGAATTTAGAAATTTTCCAGAGGAGGAAAATTTCTTGGAATTACCAGAGGAAGAATACAAAAGATAAATATACAGAAGTCTCCAAGATATCAGCAAGGAAATTAGGCAAAACGCAGAACACGCAATACAGGAAATTAAGAAGATTAGAGAAGAGCATTATGACAAATTTAACAGGCTGCAAAAATCCATAGAGAGACAGCAGTCAGAAATCCAGAGGAGTAATAATAAAATCTCAGAATTAGACAACTTGATAGAAAGTCATAGGAGCAGAATTGAGGCAATGGAAGTCAGAATTAGTGAGATTGAAGATAATTCACTTGACACCAACTTATTTGAGGAAAAATCAGATAAAAGGATTTAAAAAAATGAAGAAACCCTAAGAATTATATGGGATTCTATCAAGAGGAATAACCTACGAGTGATTGGAGTACCAGAATTGGGGGGATAACAGAAAATACAGAGAGAATTGTTGAAGATTTTTTGGCAGAAAACTTCCCTGATACCATGAAAGATGACAAGATATCTATCCAAGATGTTCATTGCACCACACATAAGGTAGACCCCAAAAGGAAGTTACCAAGAGATATTACAATCAAACTTGCCAAAATCAAAGAAAAAGAGATAATTTTAAGAGTGGCTATGGATAAACAAAAAGTCATCTACAAAGGAGAGTCAATAAGACTAAGCTTAGACTACTCAGCAGAAACCACGCAGGCAAGAAAGCAATGGGATGACATATATAAAACCTTGAAGGAAAAGAATTACCAGCCAAGAATTATATATCCAGCAAAACTGTCTCTCAAATATGATGGCAAAATTAGGGCATTTCCAGATGAACAGAAGTTTAGGGAATTTGCAAAAACCCAACCAAAATTATGAAAAATAATAAAGGGAATCCTCTTGTTAGAAAATCAATAACACCAGATAACAACCCAAGACTAGAACACAGGACAGAGAAACCAGATATGAACCCAGATAGGGAAGTCACAAAAATAAATCAAAGCTAAAACACTGAAAATAGGGAAACGGATGTCAACATGTAAAAGATGATAACATTAAAACAAAAAAGCAGGACTAAAAACTGTAGACATAGATTTTTCATATAGAGAGGAAGTCAAGGCAATATAAAGAAATAAAAGACTGGTATAAACTCAGAAAAACAGGGATAAATATTAAGGTAACCACAAAGGAAACTAACAATCCTACAAGTCAAAATAAATAAAATAAAGACTTAACAAATACAAAATCAACAACAATGAAAAAGATGAAAAGAAACTACATAAAGAAAAGCAACTCAGAACAGAAAATTAAGTGGAACAAAGAAACAGTCAACAACACACACAAAAAAACTTCAAAGTGACAGCACTAAACTCATACCTATCAATAATTACACTGAATGTAAATGGACTAAATGCACCAATAAAGAGACAGAGAGTGGCAGATTGTATTAAAAAAACACAATCCGTCTACATGCTGCCTTAAGACACACCTTAGTCTTAAAGACACAAACAAACTAAAACTCAAAGGATGGAAAAATATATATCAAGCAAACAACACTCAAAAAAGAGCAGGAGTGGCAATATTAATCTCTGGCAAAATAGACTTTAAAGTACAATCCACCACAAAGGATAAGGAAGGACACTATATAATGATTAAAGGGTCAATACACCAGAAGAGAGACTAGATAACTAGGAGCTCCTAAAAATCAAACACTTATGCTCATAAAAAAGACTTCACCAAAAGAGTCAAAAGATAACCTATAGACTGGGAAAGAATTTTTGGCTATGACAAATCTGATCAGCATCTGATCTCTTAAATCTACAAGATACTGCAAAACCTCAACAACAAAAAGACAACCCATTTAAAAAATGGGCAAAGGATATGAACCAACACTTTGCCAAAGAAGACACTCAGGTAGCTAACAGACACATGAAGAAATGCTCACGATCATTAACCGTTAGAGAAATGCAAATTAAAACTGCAATGAGATACCATCTTACCCCCAAAAGCCTAGCATTAATCCAAAAAACACAAAATAATAAATGCTGGAGAGGTTGTGGAGAGACTGGAACACTTATACACTGTTGGTGGGAGTGTAAAATGGTACAATCACTTTGGAAATTGATTTGACACTTCCTTAAATAGCTAGAAATAGAAGTACCATACGTTTGAGCTATCCCGCTCCTTGGAATATATCCTAGAGAAATAAGAGCTGTCACAGAAGAGATATATACATATGCACACCCATGTTCACTGCAGCACTGTTCACAATAGCAAAAAGATGGAAACAACTTAGGTGCCCATCAACAGATGAATGGATAAACAAATTATGATATATTCACAAAATGGAATAGTATGCAACGATAAAGAACAATGATGAAGCTGTGAAACGGAACATGGAGGAATCTGGAAGGCATTATGCTGAGTGAATTTAGTCAGTCACAGAAAGACAAATACTGTATAAGACCACTATTATAAGAATTCAAGAAAAGTTTTAAACACAGAAGAAAACATTCTTTGATGGTTACGAGGGTGGGGAGGGAGGGGTAGGGTTATTCACTGACTAGATAGTAAACAAGAATTATCTTAGGTGAAGGGAAGGAGAGCGCACACTACAGGGGAAGTCAGCACAACTGGACTAAACCAAAGCTAAGAAGTTTCCTGAATACAATCAAACACTTCGAGGGACAGAGTAGCGCAACAGGGGTCTGTGGACCATGTTTTCGGGGGACATCTAGGTCAATTGGCATAACAAAGTTTATTAAGAAAATATTCTGCATCCTACTTCGTTAAGTGGCATTTGGGGTCTTAAAAGCTAGCAAGCGGCCATCTGAGATACATCAATTGGTCCCAACTCACCTGGAGTAAAGGAGAATGAAGAACACCAAAGACACAAGGAAAGTAGTAGCTCAAGAGACAGAAAGGGCCACATAAACCAGAGACTTCATCAGCCTGAGACCAGAAGAACTAGAAGGTGCCTGGCTACCACCAGTGACCGCCCTGACAGAGAAAACAACAGAGAGTCCCTGATGGAGCAGGAGAAAAGTAGGGTGCAGAACTCAAATTCCAGTAAAAAGACCAGACTTAATGGTCTGACTGAGACTGGAGGAACCCCAGAAAGCATGGCTCCCAGACTCTCTGTCAACCCAGAGCTAAAACAATTCCCAAGGCCAACTCTTCAGACAAAAATTGGACTGGACTGTCAGACATAAAATGATACTCCTGAAGAGTGTTCTTCTTAGCTGATAAGAAGATACATAAGACTAAATGGGCAGCTTCTGTCCAGAGGTGAGATGAGGAGCTGGTTGAATGGACATGGGAAATCAGGAGTGGAAAGGACAAGTGTGCTGTCACAGTATAGGGAGAGCATTTGGGGTCACATAATAGTGTATGTATAAATTTTTGTATGAGAGACTGACCTGAAGTGTAAACTTTCGCTTAAACTGCAACAATAAATAAATAAATAAAAAACAAAAAAGAAATCAAAAGGTGCATTGCATTGGGCAAATCTGCTACAAAAGACCTCTTTAAATTGTTCAAAAGTAAAGATGTAACCTTAAGGAGTAAGGTGCACATGACCCAAGCTATGGGGTTTTCAATCATCTCACATGCATGCGAAAGCTGGACGCAAAATAAGGAAAACTGAAGAATTGACACCTTTGAAGAGTGACATTGGCAAAGAATATTGAATATACCATGGACTGCCAAAAGAACAAACAAATCTGTCTTGGAAGAAGTACAATCAGAACACTCCTTGGAAGCAAGGATGTTAAGACTACGTCTTACATGCATTGGACATGTTATCAGGAAGAATCAGTCCCTGGAGAAGTACATCATGCTTGCTAAACAGAGGGTCAGAGAAAAAGAGGAACACTCTTAATGACGTGGATTGACATGGTGGTGCAATGATGGGCTCAAGCATAACAATGATTGTGAGGATGTCGCAGGACAGGGCAGTGTTTTGTTCTGTTGTACATAGGGTCGCTATCAGTTGGAATGGACTCGATGGCACCTAACAACAACAATCTTTATGGGAGCAGAATCGCCAGGTCTTTTCTCCCAAGAGTGGCTGGTGGGTTCTAACCACTGACCTTTTGGTTAACAGCTAAATGCTTTACCATTGTGCCACCAGGGATCCTTTTTCCACATATAGCTTATACATATTTTTTTAAATTTATATTGTAAATACTTCTATTATTTTAAAATATAAAATTTTAATTCAGTGTAGTTTTATAAATTATTAACTTCATGAAATATTTTGTGTTTATATATTAATATTATATTTTTCCATGAAACTTTTCCAAATATTTTAGGTTTCTTTTTTTTCAAGTAGCTAAAAGGAAAAAAAAAAGCAAAGAAACAAAAAAACAGCGATGTATGAATATCACATTCCTGATAACACAGGGTCTCTTAGAAATCATTCTTTTCAATATAATTTGTTACTATTGATAGTGCAATAAAATAAATCAAATAAGACACCAATTACAAAGTACATGAAACATATATTAATATAAAAAAATAAGTGGCAAGCTCTACTTTCAAAACTGGCAGCATAAGGAGGACAGGGAAATCTAGTCTACAAAAAAGAATTGTATAACTGGACAAAATTCCCAAAACCAACAATTTTAGGATACTGGAAAGTGATCAGAGGTGGGCAACATTTTGAGAAGCATTTACTCATTAAAAAAACTCCTACTGCATCATGTAAGATGAATAAGTTGTGGCCTTACCTGGAGGAGCTTTCATTCCCCCCAGAAAGTGTGGCAAATCCGTAGATATACCAGCAAGAAGTGGTGAAGTTAGTTAAGGGCAGATGGAAGAGTATGTAGAAATTTAATGCAGAGGTTTTGGAAGACAGAAAGACGTAGAAGAGTTGTGATATTAACCTTCGACACACCCTTGGCTTACTGCTACACTACTCATGTACACAGGAGACCCTAGGGGATCCAGAATCTAGTAAAAATTTAAAGCCAGGGAAGAGTTAGTAATTTGCTGTGCCTCTGAAAGCATTCTTCAACCCACACATGGCTCAGACATCAGAGGGTGGACTTCTTACTGCCTTCAGGTGTTTGAGCAATACCATTATCCAAATCATTGCCTCAGTGCTAATATAAGACACCCCTAGGGAACCAGAGACCATGGAAGCAGCAGTCAAGAAATTAAATGATGTGTTGCATTGGGCAAATCTACTGAAAACCACCTTTTTAAAGTGTTGAAAAGCAAAGATGTCACCTTGAGGACTAAGGTGGGCCTGACTTAAGCCATGGTATTTACAATAGCCTCATATGCATGTGAAAGCTGTGCAATAAATAAGGAAGACTGAAGAAGAATTGATGAATTTGAATTACGGTGTTGGCGAAGAATATTGAATATAGCAGAAGAATGCTCAAATCTGTCTCGGAAGCAGTATAGCCAGAATGTTCCTTAGAAATGAGGATGGCAAGACTTCGTCTCATGTACTTTGGACATGTTATCAGGAGGGAGCAGTCCCTGGAGAAGGATATCATGCTTGGTAAAGTAGAAGGTCAGTGAAAAAGATCCTCAACGAGATGGACTGACACAGTGGCTGCAACAATAGTTTCAAGCATAGCAACAACTGTGAGGATGGCACAGGACTGGGTGGTGTTTCGTTCTGTCGTACATAGGGTCACTACGAGTTGGAACCAACTCAAGGGCACCTAACAACAACAAAAATAACAGGGAACCAGAAACACAAAGTAGGATGAGTACAAAGAAATTCACACCTAGAAACATTATACTAAAGTTGTTGAAAGCCAAAATAGGCAATCTTGAAAGCAGGAAGAGAAAAATTACACATGGCGTTGTTGTTAGGTGCCTTGGAGTCGATTCTGATTCATAGTGATCCTACGTACTACAGAATGATACACTGCCCAATTTCCATAAAGGGACACAATACATATATTAATGGCTTTCTTCTCATCAAAAATATTGGACGTCAAAAGACAAGTTATAACATATTTAAAGGGCTGGAAAAACAAATCAGCAAATAATTCTATATTCAGCAAAGTATGCTTCAAAATCAAGGGAAATATAAACAAGCACAGATAGGCAGACTGACACATTTCATTGCTAGCAGGTCTATGCTACAAGAAATGCAAAAGGGAGTCCTTCAGCCTAAATGAAAATGACACCAGATAGTAACTCAAATCCATAGGAAGTAATGTAGAATACTTATACATGTGGATAAATATCTATATGTCCAATCTGATCTACTTCTGAAAAATAAGCCACTGAAAATCCTATGGAGCACACTTGTACTCTGACACATATAAGGTCATCGTGAGTAAGAATTGAATTGATGGCAACTGGTTTTTATATGTTTACTTAGATATGTTATATATTTACATATAGACTTTGTCTCTCAGTTTTTCTAGAAAATGTATAACTCCCTAAAGGAACAATTATAACACTGTATTGTTGAGTTTACAATATATGTAGATGAAATACACATGGCAGGAATAGTATAAATGAGGAGAAAAACAGAGCTATATAGGTGGAAAATTTTCTGGGTTAAAGTCAGTGTTAACTCAAAGTAAACTGTGGTAAAGATGCAAACTGAAATTCTTAGAGCGACTATACATTTACAACACAATATAACTAAAAATTCAATATAGGTATTAAAATAACAGCAAAATATATGTTTAGCAAAAAAGAAGTCAATAAAGTAGGAACAAGGGGACAAATTAGAAATGAGACAAAAAATAGACTAGTGGCAAATCTAAATCCAACATATAAATAACTATATTAAGTGCTAATGAGCTGAACACTAATCAAAAGGCAGAATTCATCTGATTGAAAATAAAGGTATAATTTATCAACAAGAGATATATACACATTAAACTAAAAAATACAAATAGATTGAAAATAAAACAAATGGGAAAAGATATACCATGCAAAGAGTAAGCGGATGAGCTAACGTGGCTATGCTAATATGAGACAGAAAAAACTTTAAAAGGTAAATTTTACTAGACACAAAAAGGAATATTTCATAATGATAAAGGGTCATGACAGCAAATATATATAAAAATTATAAATGTAGATGTATTTATAGAAGCTACACAATACAGAAAGAAAAACAGACAAAAGTGAAAGAAGAAATAGATAAAAACAAAATTACAGTTGGAGATTTCAATGCTCCTTTCTCAGTTGACAAAGCAGCTGGACAAAATCAGTATGGAAATAGAAGACTTAAAAAATATTATCAACCAACTTGAATTAATCAACATCTATAGAACATTTCTCCCTACAATCATATAATTCAAATTATTTTAGAGAGCATCTGACAAATTCTCCAGGACAGAACTTAGGCTGGACCATAAAAATGATGCTCAGTTAATTCAAAGGAAACCATTATTTTTGTTATTTCATATTATAAACACAGCTATCCTTTCTTTTGTTCTCCATAAAAATCCCTTTTGCCTGCCTAATCATAACCCAAATACTTCCAATATTAATAGTGTTGCTAAATAGGCCATTCTCCCAGAATTAAAGCAAATCAATAAATAGGGATATTTTTCCTCAATATTTTTTGCCCATAAGACATATGCTACATGAATTACATAGATGTTACTTAATATCAGCTGCATATCTCTGAAAAACTTTTTGGTTATTTGCAGTTTGAATTCCCTCTCTCTGTTTCTCTTTCTCTCTTTCACACACACACACACACACACACACACACACACACACACAATTGCACACTCCAATACAAGGAATGAGCCTCTATTAATTCTCTTTTTCAGTTATATTGTGTATAGAGGAACTCTGAATCCTGCTGAGTAGCTGATGATGTTAAGGTGATGCATCACTCTGATATCAACACATTAAAATAAAGTACCACTGCTTAATACTAATGCAAAAAGCACAGCACATTCAATTATGCACTAAACAGCTTTTCTCTCTTCTCTTACACCTATGTCTAGAGGATTACTGGAGCTGTGTTTCAAACAGTTACTCAAATTTTGCACAGCCTTCCAACAACATGTTATGGTTACCAAAGACAAGAGGCAATAATAGATTAATTCAGCAAGGGCTGAATATGCCATTAATAGCCATGCAATAGGCTTATCTAGGGCAACAAAGTACCCCCCCTTTCATGTCTGTTCAATTAGAGATAATAGTTGAAGGCATTAATCACACATATATTCAACAAAACTTTTCTCATTTAAAGACATCCTGCAAATGATGTGGTCCAATGCACATCCGCCTATTAGGGTTGCTATGACTATGGTGAGCCTGATTCGAAAGACAGGATACAATCAGGCCTGAGACAATGAATGGATTTTCATATTTAATGGCATGGGTTTTCAGCTTGGCACAGCAAACTGAATAGCAATGACCCGAGGATGACCTTCTATTTTTCTTCACTGATTTGTCCCCAGGAATGGATAAGGCATTGAGATCCTGGGAGTAATCAGAAAATAAGCATGTGTCCTTGTATAAATGTGAATATCAGGAAAGAGTCTATTCCAAAAAACTTTTGTTTGGTTACTGATATAGGAACATCCCTTTATTGTGAAATTATTCTTGATTTAAAGTTCTTTCTAAGAGTACAATGAAACAACAACAACAAATAAACAAAGCAAAAGTCATGGGACCTGGGAACTTGATCTACCACTAAATGTTCTTAATCATAGGGTTTTCCTTCTCAAATTTTCAGTTTTCCATGTATAGACATATTTGAACAAGATTATCTTTAATAAATCCAAATATAAAATTAAATTGCTTTATTTAATGAACTAAATATGGGTTTGAAATCATAGAGCTGGGAATTAATGAGTCATATGGATCTTTTTTATCTGAACCAGAAATGATGTGGTGCACAGAAAGTGCTTAACTAAGGACCTGTCAAACAGTAAGAGCGTACCATATGCTAGGTATGTTTGTGTTGTTAATTATCTTCAATCTCTTTTTTACAGTGCATGGTATTCCTTTCATCTGTAAGAATGTTGGCATACTTCCTTCCTTTCTTACCACCTAAAAAACTTTTTTCTCAAGAAAATAGTTGATATCAATTACTGATACTAATGAATTTAAGTCTATATATTAGTAGTATTCTAGTTACTTGCATAATGCTGATTATAGTTACAGTCATTTATTGAGCAACATTAGATTTTACCGAAAGTTATATGGAAGAACAAAGTAATCAGATAACACAGTCTCCATATATATATGAATATATATTTAACTCAAATCAAAATTGGATATATATATACATATATATATTCACCACTTTTCTTTCAGTCAGTCTACCTTGGTGGCTTGCATATTGCTGTGATGCTGGAAGCTATGCAACAGGTATTTCAAATACCAGCAGAGTCACTCATGGTGGACAGGCTTCTGTGGAGCTTCCAGACTTAGACTTAGGAAGAAGGACATCCTGGTCTACTTCTGAAAAAACTGGCCAGTGAAAACCTTATGAATATCAGTGGAAAACTGTCCGATATAGTGCTGGAAGACGAGCCTCTCAGGTTGGAAGTCACACAAAATACTTTTGGGAAAGAGCTGCCTCCTCAAAGTAGAGTCGACATTAATGATGTGAATGGAGTAAAGCTTTCAGGATCTTCATTTTCAGATGTGGCATGACTCACAATGAGAAGAAACAGCTATAAACATCCATTAATAATTGCAATGTGGAATGTAGGTAATATGAATCTAGGAAAATGAAATAGAATGCTTGAAGATAGCTTTCCTAAGTATTAATGAGTTGAAATGGCCTGGAATTGGCCATTATGAATCGAACAATCATATGGTCTACTATGCCAGAAATGACAAATTGAAGAGGAACGACATGGCATTCATTGTCAAAAAGAAGATTTCAAGATCTGTCTGAAGTACAACACTGTCAGTGATAGGATAAGATCTATATGCCTGCAAGGAAAACCAGTTAATATGACTATTATTCAAATTTATGCACCAAAAACTAATGCCAAAGATGAAGAAATCAAAGATTTTTATCAGCTTCTGCAGTATAAAATTAATCAAAGATGCATTGATAATTATTGGTGATTGGAATGCAAACGTTGAAAACAAAGAAGGATCAGTAGTTGGAAATACGGCCTTTGGATACGAATGACTCCGGATATCACATGATAGAATTTTGCAAGACTAACAATCTATTCATTGGAAATACGGTTTTCATCAACATAAATGATGACTATACATGTGAACCTCGTGAGATGGAATGCATAGGAATCAAATTGACTAGATCTGCGGAAAGAAAGACACTATGGAGATGCTCAATACAATCAGTCAGAACAAGGCCAAGGGCCAACTGCAGAACAGACCATCAAATGCTCATACGCATGCTCAAGTTGAAGCTGAAGAAAATTAGAATGAGTCCAAGAGAGCCAAAGTACAACTTTGAGTATATACAACCTGAATTTAGAGACCATCTCGAGAATAGACTTGATGCATTGAACACTAATGATCAAAGACCAGACGAGTTGTGCGATGACATCAAGGACTTCAAACACGAAGAAAATTAAAGGTAATTAAAAATAGAGGAAAGAAAGAAAAGACCAAAATGGATGTCAGAGGAGACTCTGAAACTATCTCTTCAACTTGAATGGAAGACATGATGAAGTAAAATGGCTGAACAGAAGATTTCAAAGGTATAGTAGTGGGTCTTGTTGATGTGGTGTGACTCAAAACGAGAAGAAACAGATGCAAACATCCATTAAAAATTGGAACATGGAATGTGCTAAGTATGAATCTAGGAAAATTTGAAGTATGAAAAATGAAACAGAATGCATAAAGATCGATACTGTAAGCACTTGTGAGCTGAAATTGACTGGTTTGGCCATTTTGAATCAGACAATCACAGAGCCTACTATACCAGAAATAACACATTGAAGAGGAATGGGATTGCATTTATCGTCAAAAAGAAAATTTAAGTATCTATCCTGATGTACAATGCTATTAGTGATAGGATAATATCCATATGCCTACAAGTAAGACCAGTTAATATGACTATTATTCAAATTTATGCACCAACCATTAACGGCAAAGATGAGGAAATTGAAGATTTTCACCAACTTCTGAAGTCTGAAATCTATCAAACATTCAATCAGGTTGCATTGATAATTACTGGTGATAGGAATGCAAAAGTAGGAAACAAAGAAGAAGGATCAATAGCTGGAAAATACAGCCTTGGTGATAGAAATGATATAGGAGATCACATGATACAATTTTTAAGACCAATGACTTACTTATTGTCAATACGTTTTTCAACAACATAACTGGTGACAATACACATGAACCTCACCAGATGGAAAACACAGGAATCAAATCAATTACATCTGCGGGAAGAGATGATGGAAAAGCTCAATATTATCACTCCGAGCAAGGCCAAGGACCTCTATGGAACAGACCATCAATTGATCGTATGCAAATTCAAGTTGAAGCTGAAGAAAATTAAATATACTCAAGGTCATATTTTGGCAAGAGACTTCCTTGAGTGTATTACACCTGAATTTGGAGATGGTCTAGATAATACATTTGACAAATTGAACGCCAATGACAGAAGAACAAATAAGTTGTTGGTTGACATGAAGGACTTCATACATGAAGAAAGCAAAAGGTCATTAAAAAGACAGGAAAGAAAGAAAAGGCCAAAATGGATGTCAGAAGAGACTCTGAAACTTTCTCTTGAATGTAGAGTAGCTAAAGCAAATGGAAGAAAAGATGAAGTGAAAGAGATGAAAGGAAGATTTCAAAGGGAAGCTCAAGAAGACAATGTGAAGTATTATAATGAAATGTGCAAAGACCTGGAGCTAAAAAACCAAAAGAGAAGAACATGCTCAGCATCTCTCGAGCTGAAAGAACTGAAGAAAAAAATTGAAGATTCAAGTTGCAATTCTGAAGGATTCTATGGGCAAAATATTAAATGATACAGGAAGCATCGAAAGAAGATGGAAGGAATACACAAAGTCACTGTACCAAAAAGAATTCCTCGACATTCAACCATTTCAGGGGGTAGCATATGATCAGGAACTGATGGTACCGAGGAAAGAAGTCCAAGCTGCCCTGAAAGCATTGGTGAAAAACAAGGCTCCAGGAAGTGATAGAATACCAACTGAGATGTTTCAATAAAAGGATGCAGTGCTGCGGATGCTCACTCATGTCTGTCAAGAAATTCAGAAAACAGCTACCTGGCCATCTGACAGAAAGAGATCCATATTTGTGCATAATCCAAGAAAGACGATCCAACAGAATGTGTAAATTATCAAATAATATCAATAACATCGCATGTAATTAAAAATTTTGCTGAAGATAATTCAAAAACGGTTGCAGCAGTGTATGGCAGGGAATTGCCAGAAATTCAAGTCAGATTCAGAAAAGGATGTGGAACAAGGGATATCACTACTGATCTCAGAGAGGTCTTAGTTGAAAATAGAGAATACCAGAAAGCTGTTTACCTGTGTTTTATTGACTATGCAAAGGCATTCAACTGTGTAGATTATAACAAATTATGAATAACATTGTGAAGAATGAGAATTCCAGAACATTTAATTGTGCTCATAAGGAACTTGTACATAAACCAAGAGGTAGTTGTTCAGGCAGAACAAGGGGATACTGCATCTTTTAAAATCAGGAAAGGTGTGCGTCAGGGTTGTATCCATACTTCTTCAATCTCTATGCTGAGCAAATATTACAAGAAGTTGGACTATATGAAGAAGAATGCAGCATCAGGATTGGAGGAAGGTAGTAATTATTAGGTGTGCTTAATCAGAGATTAGATGTTATAGAAGATTAGTAAAATGGAAGATGGGCCACTAGGATGTATCCGTACAATATATCCATAGTGAATGTCACAAGGAAAGAGATAAACATGTATAAGCAATATTAGAGATAGACAGGGCACTCTGGACAATTAAGGTACCTTGAGGAGAAGATAATGGGGGCAGAAAAAATATATACAAGCATATCTCATTTTGCTTTATTGAGCTTTGCAGATATTGCGTTTTTTACAAATTGAAGGTTTGTGGCAACCCTGCATTAAGCAAGTCTATCAGCATCATTTTTCCATTTTTATATGTTCACTTCATGTCCTCTGTGTCACATTTTGGTAATTCTCACAACACTTCAAACTTTTTCATTATTAGTATATCTGTTATGGTTATCTGTGATCTTTGGTGTTACTATTGTAATTATCTTGGAACACTATGAATTACATCCATATAAGATAGTGAACTTAATCAACAAATGTTATGTGTGTTCTGACTGCTCCACCGACCAGTAATTTCCCCATCTCTCTCCTTCTCCTTAGGCCTCCCTATTCCCTGAGACAGGACAATTTTAAAATTAGTCCAATTAATAACCCTAGAATGGCCTCTTAGTGTTTAAGTGAAAGGAAGTATTGCATATCTCTCACTTTAAATCAAAAGCTAGAAATGAGTAATCTTAATAAGGAAGCCATGTGAAAAGCCAAGACAGACCAAAAGCTAGGCTTCTTGTACCAAATAATTATCCAAGTTATAAATGCAAAGGAAAAGCTCTTGAAGAAAATTAAATGTGCTACTCCAGTGAGCACATGAATGATAAGAAAGAGAAACAACCTTATTGTTGATATGCTGAAAGTTTCAGTCTTCTGGATAGATCAAAACAGCCACAACATTCCTTTAAGCCCAAGCCTAATCCAGAGCAAGGGTCTAACTCTCTTCAATTCTATAAAGGCTGAGAAAGGGGAGGAAGCTGCAGAAGAAAAGTTTAAAGCTAGCAGAGTTCGGTTCATAAGGATAGGGGCCATCTCCCTAACATTAAAGTGCAAAGTGAAGAGCAAGTGCTGATGTAGAAGCTGCAGCAAGATATACAGAAGATCTAGCTAACATAATTGATGAAGGTGGCTTCATTAAACAACAGATTTTCAATGTAGACAAAACAGTCTTATATTGAAAGAAGATGCCATTTAGGACTTTCATAGCCAGAGAGGAGAAGTCAATGCCTGGTTTCAAAGCTTCAAAGAACAGGTTATCTCTTGTTAGGGGTTAATGCAGCTAGTGACTTGAAATTGAAGCCAATGGTTGTTTACCATTCTGAAAATCCTAAGGCCCTTAAGAATTACGCTAAATCTACTCTGCCTGTGCTCTATACATGGAATGACAAAGCCTGGATGACAGTACATCTGTTTACAAAATGGTTTACTGAGTATGTTAAGCTCACTGTTGAGAACTACTACTCAGAAAAAAAAGATTCCTTTCAAAATATTACTGCTCATTGACAATGCACCTCGTCACCCAACAGCTCTGATGATGTATAAGGAGATTAATGTTGTTTTCATGTCTGCTAATAAAACATCCATTCTGTAGCCCATGGATCAAGAAATTCTGACATTCAAATCTTAGTATTTAAGAAATACATTTCATAAGGCTATATCTGCCATAAATACTGATTCCTCTGAATGGCTAAATTGAAAACCTTCTGGTAAGGATTCACCATACTAGATGCCATTAAGAACATTTGTGATTCATGGAAGGAGGCCAAAATATTAACATTAACAGGAGTTTGGAAGAAGTTGATTCCAACCTTCATCGATAATTTTGAGGGATTCAAGATTTCAGTGGGGGAAGTAATTGCATGTGTGATGGAAATAGCAGGAGAACTAGAATTACAAGTGGAGCCTGAACATGTGACTGAATTGCTGCAATCTCATGCTCAAACTTTAACAGATAAGGAGTTGCTTTTTTATGGATGAGCAAAGAAAGAGGTTTCTTGAAATGGCATCTACTCCAGGTGAAGATGTTGTGAACATTGTTGAAATGACAGCAAAGCATTTAGAATATTCATAAACTTAGTTGATAAAGAAGCAGCAGAGAGTGAGAGGATTGACTCCAAATTTGAAAGTTCTACTGTGGATAAAATGCTATCAAACAGCATCACATGCTACAGAGAAATCTTTCATGAAAGGAAGAGCAGTCTATGCAGCAAACTTCAATGTCGTCTTATTTTCAGAAATTGCCACAGCCACCCTTTACCTTCAGTAACCACCACCCTGATCCTGCAGCAGATATTATTATCAAGGCAGGACCCTCCACCAGCAGAAAGATTATGACTCACTGAAGGCTCAGATGATGGTTAGCAATTTTTAGCAATATTTTTTAATTAAGGTATATACTTTTTTTAGACAGAATGCTATTGCATACCTAATAGACTACAATATAATGTAAACATAACTTTTATATGTACTGGGAAACCAAAAATTTCATGTGACTTGCTTTACTGGCATATTCACTTTATCGTGGTGGTTTGGAACCTAACCCGCAGTATCTCTGATGTGTGCCTGTATGGTGAAAATGGTTGAGAATTTTTAAAAAACTGATGAAAGATCTAACTTACATATTAAAGAATCTCTATAAATCACAAATAAATACAAAGAAAACTAGTAGACTAGTGAATAGAGGGTCAGTGAAAAAGAGGAAGACACCCCTTGATGAGATGGATTGACATAGTAGCTGCAACAATGGCTTCAAATATAACACAATTGTGAGGATTGCACAGTACTGGACAATGTTTTGTTCTTTTGTACATAGGGTCGCTATGAGTTGGAACTGACTTGAAGGCACCTAACAACAACAACAAATGAATAGTAAGACTAGTGAAAATCAAGGACAAATTGAAAATCTTAAAATCACTAGAGAAAAAGGTATGTTACCTTCAAAAGAGTAATGTAAGTCAGCAACATTTTTCAACAGAAATTATGGAAACCTGAAGACAGTGGAATAACAGACTCTAAATGCTAAAAGAAATTAAATGCCCATCAATAATTCTATACTAAAGGAAATATTCTTCAAAATGAGGGTAAAACAAATATGTTTCAGACAATAATCTGAGTACTGGACTAAAAGGAATTGAAAGGGAGTTACTCAGGTTGAAAGAAAATGATCCAAAATGGAAACACAGAAGTACAGAAAGGAATGAGAGCAAAGAAAAGAGTAAACACAGATGAATAGTGATGGAGGGTTGATAGTACAAAACAATAATAGTATTTTTGTGGCTTTAAAAATACTTTAGAAAAGTAATTCAAATTATGGAAAGGCATAAATTTAATTAAAACACTCTAAACTTCTAGCAGTATTAGTAAAAATAATATTATTTTGTTACTTTTGTTATTCTAGAGATTAAAACATTCATCTGTTACTTATTACAGTTTAGTAACTAAGCTATAATAAGTAACAGATGAATGTTTTAATCTCTAGAATAGGTAATCAAATAGTACAAGTGTACATACATATTATGTACATATTTTCATTCCTATGTTAATTTTAAAACATATATTAACTGATTATCAGTAGGTAGATGTTGTGATACATTGATATAAACTTTCGGTATCATTTTATTAGCTTATCTAAAGACAATGCATATATAGACAGTAAAGGGGAAAAATTTTAAAAAGTGATTTATCTTGGCACAGGCAAGACAAGAAAGAAATACTAATATAAATATATGAGTCAAATGGAAAACAAATAGTATCAGCGACATAAAATAAACCATATGCATCTATGTCTTTGACAAAACACTAAAAACATAAAAAAAATTGATGGATATTTAAACAGGTAATAAAAATATAATGTAATTTCATTAAAAAAAGGAATAAGTAATAACTTGAAGTATGTCTTAGGACCCCAGGTTGCACTTTTTATAGATTGCATGGATCTGGGCAGACAACTTTAAAAAAATCTATATAATTTATGAAGGGATTATAATAGAAAAATAAATTACCACTTAGGTTATTATGTTTATTCTTATTCATATTTACTTTTTCCTAAATGAAATTATATATTTAAGTAAATTGGAAACCATAAACATATGCTAATCTAAATTCTTTCCTAAAACAATTGCAAAGAATTTATACACTACCCAGATTTTTCTTAATTAAGGAGGTAATATCATGACTCTTTAGAATTGTTGCTGTTTAATTACAGTTCTAAAGTTATTGTAGAATTCTAGTCTTAAGGAGTTTAAAACCTAATATGTTTCTCCTGAAAATTTGTTGAATTAATATCTAAAATACTATGATGAGAGCAGATTAGGGTTTCTTAACCAGAACACTATTGACATTTTGGGTTGGGAAATTATTTGTTGTTGGGGGATCTCCTGTCCATCGTAGGGTGTTTAGTAACATTCCTAGCCTCTACCCTCTAGATGTCAATATTATCATTAAAAGCCAAAATGTCTTCTGATATTTCCAAACTTCTCCTGGGGGTCAAAATTGCCCCTAGTTGAGAAACACTACACTAGATATCCTATGATCATATACAATAATTTTGAGAAGCTTAACTGGGATTTTTAGTTCCAGGGCTGGCTGACTTCATTCACGGTATGCTAATTTTCCAGAAACATTAAAAATCTTCATTATGTAAGTCGTTAGATATCACTGCAAAATCTACTTATAAATAGGACTAACTTTGAAAATATGTGTTGTTATGTTTTGGAGTAAATAAGAGAATATCAAATTTTTAACCTATAGAAGAAAATCATTCTGCAAAAAAAGGGAACGTTAAAGATATTTCTTCAGAAAATTCTTGGGACTTTCCTGTTTCTATTATTGTGTAACGATCAATGATGACAAGATTGTGCAAAATTTGACCTTTATTTGGAAGGAATCTGTCACAGGCTGTCAATGATCACATGAGAAATTATGAACATTCTGTACTAAATAGAAACATTATCAGCATTTACAGTGAGTGCACATCTGCCCAGTGAGATTCCAATCATACCTAATATCACCCA
This sequence comes from Trichechus manatus latirostris, assembly GCF_000243295.1. Taxonomy (NCBI): domain Eukaryota; kingdom Metazoa; phylum Chordata; class Mammalia; order Sirenia; family Trichechidae; genus Trichechus; species Trichechus manatus. The sequence goes on from NW_004444044.1 coordinate 8,648,799, forward strand.
AATACTCCAGTTGGAAACAACTTGACTCTTTCTCTTAAAACAAAAACAAAGGATTTATATTTAAAAAATATATTTCCTTAATTATGCCATATTTTCACTCATTCACTGATAATTTTATTTCAAACGTAATCTAGGTCAACGGTATGAATACATTTTATGTACACATTTTCTTTTTTATAGTAATTTCAAACCTACTTTAACTGATTATTAGAGAGCAGGTGTTGTGACACACCGATATAAACTTTGGGTAAAATTCAACCTCTTCTGAAGAAGATGTCTCACATTAAGCAAGACATAGGCAAGTAAAGACATTATTATATCTGTGAAAATACTTAATTGGAGTGTAAATGAAGTATATTTTCACAAAACTACTTCTTTCTGGTCTTTTAATGATTTAGTTTTCAAAAAATAAGTTATAATGAGAATTACAAATGTAAAGAACTTTGAATAGTTGGTGAAATATATCCAACAGCAACAACAAAAAATCACAGTTGCTGTTAAGTCACTTCCAACTCATGGAGACCCCATGTGTGCCATAGTAAAACTGTGCTTCATAAGGTTTTCAGTGCTGATTTTTTGTAAGTAGATTGCAAGGTGTTTCTTCTGTAAGTAGATTGCAAGGATCTAGGAATCCTGGAGATTACAGAGAAGGTAGGGAGCCAGGATCCAGAGACAGGACTATTTACCAGCAGCGGTCCCTGACCATTATGGTGCATGGCACACACAGAGTAATAGATCCATAGAGTATCAGCAGGAGTTCCCTCACCCGATGAGAATCTGGGTAGCCACTCTTCTTGCATTTGTTTGGGACTGGGTCCTGATTGCTGGCTGTAGCCAATGGGGAGCACCCAAGCACTCATGCCCAGTGACCAGAGGAGCATGCTCCCCTCCCCTGCCCTCTTGGTGATTAATGGCTCAACCCCCACCCCTGCTCTCCTGCCCTCTTAGAGACTTAGTACAAGTTCTCCTTTTCTCCCAACCAATCCTGCCCCACCTGCCACACACTCTGTCCACACAGTGAGTGGCAGTGAGCACTCCCATGCCACCAGTCACCCACTACACACCCCCACTTGCTGCCCCAACTACATGGCAAGTGGTGGTGAGTAGAGTCATGCTGTTGATTGCCTGCCACACATCCCCCACACACCACAACAAACCACCGCCTACTATCCTACCCACATGAAAAGTGGCAAAGTTCACCTGACACACCCCCATCCACTGCCCCACACATCCAGCAAGGGGCAGTGGGCACTTCTGCCCCACCAGTCACCACCACATCCCTCCACCCACCACGTCTCCTTGACTGCCACCTCACCCACCCTGCTAGTGGCAGTGAGTGCACCTGTGCCACTGGTCACCCACCACATACTACTACCTGCCACTTCACCAACTTGGTGATCACTATTGGGTGCTCCTGTGCTCATGGACCAACGACAGTCAGTGGCCTGCACCTGCCTAGCCTGCCCCTAGCCATGGCACACAACCAATGAACAGCAACACATGCTCATTCTGCCTGCTACTGACCTGCTCACCTGGCTACACATGATGAGCACTCATGTGTGGCCAGACCAGCAATCAACAGAGTATTCCCCACCACCACCTACCCTGATACATCAAAACAAAACAAAACAAAAAAGCAGGACAAAACAAGCCAACATACAATCAATCAATAAATACATACGTAAATAAAATAACATCTTAATGCCTTGGAGACAGCAGACAATAACAAATCATATGAAAATACAGGATAAGATGGCTCAAATAAGTGAGCAAAATGAAGAAAGCCTCCCTGAGGAAGAAACATTAGAATTACCTGAGAAGGAATTCAGAAAACTTATATTTAGGGTCCTCAAAGAGATCAAGGAAAACACAGAAAAAAACCCTAGAAGAATTCAGGAAAACAATACAAGAACAAAGTGTCAGACTCAATAGACAATTAGAAAGCATACAAAACAACAACTAGAAATTCATAAGATTAACGATAAAATATCAGAAATAGATAACTCAATGGAAAGACACAGAAGTAGAACTGAATGAACAGAAGAAAGATTAAGCAAAATAGAGGTCAAATCCCTTGACACTAATTTGTTTGAAGAAAAATCAGAAAAAATAATGAAGAAAGCCTAAGAGTTATGTGGGACAGCATCAAAAGGAATAATTTATATGCAACAGGAATTCCAGAAGAGGAGAGGAAAAAAAGTACAGAAAGAATTTTTGAAGATATATTGGCTGAAGACATTCCAAATATAAAAGACGAGAATGTTCCTATCCAAGAAGCTCAGCAAACTTCATACAGATCTCCAAAAAAATTGACCAACACATATCATAATCAAACTTTACAAAACCAAAGACAAATAAAGAATTTTGAAAGCAGCTCGTGAAAAAATAAAATATCACTTACAAAGGGACACCAATAATACTAAGTGCTGATTTCTTATCAGAAACCATGCAGGCAAGATGACAATGGAATGACATATATAAAATCCTGAAGCAAAAGAATTGCCAACAAAGACTTATATATCCAGCAAAATTATCTTTCAAAAATGATGGTGAAACTAAGACATTCTCAGATACGGAGAAACTAAGGGAATTTATAAAAAACAAACCAGCCTTGCAAGAAATATTAGAGGAAATCTTTGGATACAGAACCAACAACATCAGAGAACACCCTGAGACAAAGATACACTACAGCATCATTCAGATACAAACCCAGATAAAGACTTCACAAAAGCAAAATAAGCTAAAAAAAAACTGACTACAGGGAACCAGAGGAATTAAGGTGTAAAGGATGACAAATTCAAAATAAAAACAGGGAATAAAAAATGTAGTTGTAGAATTTCTATGTGGGGAGAAAGTCAAGACATTTTCTAGATATAACAATGTGTTTTAATTTTGAGAGGACTGAGGTAAACTTCAGGGTTTCTACAAAGAAAAGTAATAAATCTACTCACCAAAATAAGAAAAAAACCAGAACAAACAAAAATAAAAACAAATAAACAAACAAAAAAAAAAACAAACAAACCAGTAAAAACAACAGCAATTGACAGGAAAAGAAAAACAATATACAAAAATAATTCAGCACATAAAATTAAGAGGAACAAAGAAACAGTTAACATCACAAAAAAGTACAACAAAATGACAGCAAGGAATCCATACCTATTGTTAATCACACTGCATGTAAATGGATCAAACACACCAGTCAAGAGACAGGGAATGGCAGAATGGATAAAAAAACATGACCCATTAATGTTGCCTACAAGACACACCTTATTCACCAAGACATAAACAAGTTAAAAATCAAAGGATGTAAAAATATATCAAGGAAACAGTATACAAAAGAGAGCAGAAGCAGCAGTAATAATTTCAGACAAAATAGATTTTAAGTTAAAACCCAAAATACATAAAACAAACTCTAACAGAATTAAAAATACAAATGGACCGTACTAAAATAATAGTAGGAGACTTTAACACACCACTTCTTTTTTTCTTTTTCTTCTTCATTTACTTATTTATTTTTATTGTACTTCAGGTGAAGGCTTACAGAACAAATAGTTTCTCATGAAACAGAAGTACACATGTTGTTTCATTACATTGGTTAACAACCCCACAACATATCAACCCTCTAACTTCTCAACCTTTTTTTTTTTTTGGTGAAAATACACATAGCTAAAGATACACCAT
>NW_004444044.1:8652579-8661497 GCF_000243295.1 Trichechus manatus latirostris
TTGAATTCCCTATCAGGTAGTTCTAGTGCATTTTCTTCCAGAGGAAAGTCATCTGGTGTTGTATTTTGGATGCCTACTGGGACCATCCTGTCCTGTTTTTGTAAATGTTTTGTTATTGTCTGCTGTCTTCGGGGCATTCAGTAGTTATTTTTCTCATTTTTTGATTGTAGATTTGTTTATTTCATCCATTAAAAAAAAAATTGACTATGTATGAGCTGGCAGACTTGTGTATACTTCATTGTTTGCTTGTCTGTGGGTGCAATACTTTTTCCTCCTTCTTCAACTGGCATGGTCAGTCACTCAGATATGATATGGCAGGGCAGGTCTAGCAGAAGAGGAGTTACTGCTATGGGTTGTTTGTGGCACTTACTACAGCCACCAGAGCAGGTTGGTAATCAGTGCAAGGTAGGTTCCAGTAGGCCATGCCCATGCTTCTTGGTGGTGTGATGTTAAGCGCACAGTGCAGGTAGGCATAATTCAGTGGGGAGATTGCTATGTGTGGAGCTAAGATGGATATGGGAGAGAGGAGAGAGGAACAGGAGCCAAAACATACAAACAAACAAAAAAAAATGCTAGGGGAGCTTGCTATTGCAGTGGAGAGATGAGAGGCTATGAAATGGAGAAAAACAGAAAGGGGAACAGGAAGAAAAGAAAAGAATGAATAAATAAGTATCAGACAGGTTAAAGAACTGCAAAGTTCCCAGGGATCCCACCGGTGCAGCTATGAGGTCTGGGGAAGTTGCTCTCAGGTGTTGCAGTACAGCCTGGCTAGAAGACGTAGAGGTATACAATGCCAGGTGTTCAGGGAACAGAAAGAGAAGGAAGATATAGAGAGATGAGAAACTGAGCAGTAAAGAAAGACAAAAAGGGAAAAAGAGGAAAAAGAAAACAAAAAAATTTAAAAAAAAGACAAAAACAAGAAAGGCCCCCAAAGAAACAGAAAAAAGAAAGGGGAGGAAAAAAAAAAAAAAAAACATATAAAGAGATGCCCTCAGAGATCCCTCTGCACGTTTGTGCAAGCCGAAGGGGAGTCTCCCTGCCATGCAGCTCAGCCTGGCCAGAAAGTGCTCCCAACTCAAGAAAAGGAAAAGAAAACAAACAAATGATTCAAAACAAACAAACGAACAAAAGCCCCGGGTTCCCACCAGCACGGCAGCCCAAACCGGGAAGCAGCTCCACACTCGAACGGAGCTGCGCAACCCGTCAGGAAGAAGCAAAGATGGCGCACGGAGCCAGGTACTTGAGCGAAGGGAGGGGGAGGTGGCAAGAGGCAAGTAAGAAATCAAAAGAAGCAGAAAAAAAAAAAAAAAAAGCAACACTAGCAGCCAACAAATGGCACTCAGAGAGCCAGCTAGTGTGGGCTGATGTTTCTGGACAAGAGACTGTGTCCGTGGGAAGCAGAGGGGGCCGAGTGTGGGTGAAGAAGGGTAGAGAGTGGGAAAGCATATATCACAAACTACCGGAGCTCTGCAGCCCCTCAGGAAGAAGCAAAGATGGCACATGGAGCCAGGTACTCGAGCGAAAGGAGGGGGAGGTGGGGAGAGGCAAGGAAGAAATAAAAAGAAGCGGAAAAAAAGCAACACCAGCAGCCAACAAATGGCACTCAGAGAGTCACCCATTCGGGTGTGTGGACTCCAAGCAGCCACTGTTTCCCAGTCAGGAGACTGTGGCCGCAGGAAGCAGAGGAGGCCGAGTTGGGGTGGAGAAGGGTGGGGGGTGGGAAAGTGTATATCACCAATTACTGGTTGTTTTGTCTCCCGCTGGAAGCTCCATGAGGCTGCTTTCTCCTACCCCCTGTTTTCTGGTCTCCGATAGGAGTCTGAGATGGCGGATCCACGCTGCGTTAACTGGTAGGGGACCTCTGCATGAATCTCTCCTTGCTCTCCATTGTCTGTCAGTTTTCTCACTCCATTTTGTGCTTGGCTGAGTTCTTTATCTCTTCATTTGATGTTTTAGGGTTTTAGGATTGTTGTATTCTCTGTTAGGCTTAGTTTTTTGGATCTTTGCTGTGGAGGGATGGCGTGGTGCTTCTGCCTAGAGCGACATTTTGCCGGAACTCCTCTCAACACACCACTTTTGACAATGGACAGAAGAATAAGAAAGAAACTCAATAAAGGTACAAAAGATTTAAACACAATCAACTAACTTGACCTCATGCACATATACAGAACACACTACCCAACAACAACACAGTACACATTCTTCTCCAATGCACATGGCGCATTCTCCAGAATAGACCATGTTGTAGGCCACAAAGCAAGCCTCAATAAATTCAAAATACACTGACATAATACAAAGCATCTTCTCTGTCTGTGACCCTATAAAACTAGAAATCCAAAACACAAAGAACAAGGAAAAAAAATACATAGAAACAGAATAACACCTTAGTTTAAAATTCCTGGGTCACAGAAGAAATTAAAAATGAAATTTAAAAAATTGTCAGAATCAAATGAGAATGAAGACACAACATAGCAAAACCTCTGGGACATATAGCAAAAGCAGTACTCAGAGAAAAATTTATAGCAATAATTTTCTGTTCCCTTGTTATCTGACCTGCCGATCTTAGGTTTGCCAGCCTCTGTGGCTACGTGAATCAGAAGAAGCCTCCAGCCTGACCCAAGGACTTGGGGTGTTCCAGCTTCTGCAATCACGTGTAGTTTCCTTGATATAAATTTCTCTCTATATATAAGGTCCAAAATCCGAAAATTCCTCTTCATCTGTGAAATCTAGAATAAAAGTTATCTGCTTCCAAAGGTACAATGGCAGAACAGGCACAAGCTAGACATTTCCATTATAAATGGGAGAAACTGCAGGGAAAGAAGACCAAACAGACACCAGGCAAGTTAGCAGAACACATTACATTAGCAGTCACAGCTTGAAAATATTCCTTTGTTTTCTGAGACCATTTATGCAATAGCCCTGCCCTCCAGACTATAGGTATTGGCCACAGTCTCTGGATTCTGAGTGGAGGTCCCTCAGCCCTGGCCTTCAGCTCTGCTTTCCAGACCCACTAGGATGGCAACTCTGCTCCCTCAGCTTTAAGTGCACCATTATCCTAGTCCATCGGAGTGACAACTCCACCCTTAAAAACAACAGATGTCGTGGCTCCACCCTTTAAAACCCCAGAGATACTGGCCATACCTTTGGAGACTGAGGCAGCTCAGCTTCTTGTGTTCCTTGTCTCTTCAGCTTCTGCTTCCTGTGGCCTCTCGGTCCTTAGACTTCACGCCCGCATTCTGGAAATGTATCCAGAATGCCTCGAGTTGGTATTGACTTCACAGCAACCAACAACCACCACCACAACAATCTTTATGGATTGGAAGAATGAAACCAATGTCATAAAACAACATGTGTACTAACTGTGTAATGAGAAGCCAGTTTGTTCCGTAAACCCTCATCTAAAATACAATTTAAAAAAAAAATCCCATTGAGTCTACTTTGGAAATATATCGAGACCTCCAGAACAAGATTGAATAAGAGTGGTGATAAAGGGCATCCTTGTCTGGTTCCCGTTTTTCAGGGGAATGCTTTCAGACTTTCCCTTTAGGATGATGCTGGCTATTGGCTTTGTATAAATACCCTGAATTATATTGAGAAATTTCCCTTCTATTCCTATTTTGCTGAGAGTTTTTATCAGGAATGGGTGTTGGACTTTGTCAAATGCATTTTCTGTATCATTTGATAAGATCATGTGATTCTCTTTTGTTTTATTTATTCTATTTGTTTTTTTTTAACGTGATGGATTACATTGATTGTTTTTCTAATGTTGAACCACCCCTGCATACCTTGTATGAATCTCACTTGGTCATGGTGAATTATTTTTTGGATATGTTGTTGAATTCTATTGGCTAGAATTTTGTCCAGGATTTTGTCATCTATGTTCACTGATGGATATTGGGGATATTGGTCTGTAATTTTCTTATTTGGTGGTGTCTTTACCTGGTTTTTGTATCAGGGCTATGCTGGCTTTGTAGAATGAGTTTGGGAGTATTCTATCCTTTTCTATGCTCTGAAATACCTTTAGTAGTAGTGGTGTTAACTCTTCTCTGAAAGTGTGGTGGAATTCTCCAGTGAAACCATCAGGGACAAGCTTTTTTGTGGGGTGGCGGGGTTCAATTACCTTTTCAATCTCTTCTTTTGTTATAGTTTTATTTAGTTGTTCTACCTGTATTATTTTAGGTAGGTAGTGAGTTTCTAGAAGTTTGTCCGTTTCATCTAGGTTTTCAAATTTGTTAGAGTACAGTTTTTCATAATATTCTGTTATGATTCTTCTCTGTTGTGATAACGTCTGTCTTGTTTTTTATTTGGGTTATTTGCTTCCTCTCTTGTTTTTTTTTTGGTCAGTTTGGCCAGTGGTTTATCGATTTTGTTGATCTTTTCAAAGAACCAGAGCTTTTGGTCTTGTTAACTCTTTAAATTGTTTTCTATCCTCTATTTCATTTAATTCTGCTCTAATTCTTATTATTTGCTTTGTTCTAGTGTCCGAGGGTTTCTTTTGCCGCTCTTTCTTCTTGTTCGAGTTGTAGGATTAATGTTTTGATTTTGGTCCTTTCTTTTTTTTGGATGTGTGCCTTTATTGTTATAAACTGACCTCTGAGCATTGCTTTTGCTGTGTCCCAAAGGTTCTGGTAGGATGTGTTTTCATTCTCATTTGATTCTGTGAATTTCTTTATTCCATCTTTAATTTCTTCTATAACCCAGTAGTTTTTTGAGCAAGGTGTTGTTCAGTTTCCGTATGTTAGATTTTTTTTTCCTTGCTTTTTCTGTTGTTGATTTCTACTTTTATGGCTTTATTATGGTCAGAAAAGATGCTAAGTAATATTTCGATGCTTTGGACTCTGTTAAGGCTTGCTTTATGGTCTAATATGTGATCTATTCTGGAGAATGTTCCATGTGTGTTGGAAAAGAAGGTATACTTGGCTGCTGTTGGGTGGAGTGTTCTGTATATATCTACAAGATCAAGTAGCTTGATTGTGGCATTTAGATCGTCCATGTCTTTACTGAGCTTCTTTTTGTATGTTCTGTCCTTCACTAAAAGTGGCATGTTGATGTCTCTTAGTATTATTGTGGAGCTGTATATCTCTCTTTTCAATACTGTTAAAGTTTGTTTCAAGTACTTTGGATCCCTGTCGTTAGGTGCATAAATAATTATTATGGTTATGTCCTCCTGGTGTATTGACATTTTCATCATTATATAGTGTCCTTCCTTATCCTTTGTGGTAGATTTTACTTTAAAGTCTATTTTGTCAGAGATTAGTATTTCCACTCCTGCTCTTTTTGAGTGTTGTTTGCTTGATATATTTTTTTTCCATCCTTTGAGTTTTAGTTTGTTTGTGTCTTTAAGTCTAAGGTGTGTCTCTTGTAGGCAGCATAAAGACAGATCATGGTTTTTTATCCATTCTGTCACTCTCTATTGGTGCATTTAGTCCATTTACATTTAGTGTAATTATTGATAGGTATGAGTTTAGTGCTGTCATTTTGATGTCTTTTTCTGTGTCGACAGTTTCTTTGTTCCGCTTAATTTTCTATGCTGAGTCATTTTTCTTTACATATTTTCTTTTCATCTTTTTCATTGTTGTTGATTTTGTATTTGCTAAGTCTTTATGTTTTTCTTGTTTTTTATTTTGATGTGTAGGATTGCTAGTTTCCTTTGTGGTTAACTTAATATTTACCCCTATTTTTTTTAGTTTAAATCAATCTTTTATTTCTTTAAATCACCTTGACTTCCTCTCCATATAAAAAATCTATGTCTACAGTTTTTAGTCCCACTTTTTTGTTTTAATGTTATCATCTTTTACACGTTGACATCTGTTTCCCTATTTTCAGTGTTTTAGCTTTGATTTATGTTTGTGACTTCCCTATCTGGGTTGATATCTGGTTGCTCTGTCCTGTGTTCTAGTCTTGGGTTGTTATCTGGTGTTATTGATTTTCTCACCTGAGGGTTCCCTTTAGTATTTCTTGTAAGTTTTGGTTTGGGTTTTGCAAATTCCCTAAATTTCTGTTTGTCTGGAAATACCCTAATTTTTCCACCATATTTGAGAGACAGTTTTGCTGGATATATAATTCTTGGCTGGCAATTCTTTTCCTTCAAGGTTTTATATACGTCATCCATTGCTTTCTTGTCTGCATGGTTTCTGCTGAGTAGTCTAAGCTTAGTCTTATTGACTCTCCTTTGTAGATGACTTTTTGTTTATCTGTAGCCGCTCTTAAAATTATCTCTTTTTCTTTGATTTTTGGCATGTTTGATTATAATATGTCTTGGTGACTTTCTTTTGGGATCTACTTTATGTAGGGTTCGATGAGCATCTTGGGTAGATATCTTCTCATCTTTCATGATATCAAGGAAGTTTTGGTGATTGGTATAGGCACAGGTATCTGGCTGCAGTAGGGGCTCATGTGCTGAGCAAGGCAGGGTGCTGGTGACCCCTGAGTGTCTGGGTGGACAGTGTGCTCTGTTCCCTAAAACGCACAGGTGGGTGAGTTTTGCAACCAAACTCTGGGCACCCAATGCTGTTGGTTGTAAGAACTGGGAGACACCACTTCTTCTTGGACCCCTGTCGTGGGTGACCACGTGGCATGGGTGGAGCCACCAGTTCCTCAGGCCCCTGATATGGGTAGGAGAAGACCCTGCTCCATGGACAAAGCAATGTCAAATGTCACAAAGCTACCTCTCCACCATATAGCTGATACAATTGAAGTTAGGCTTTGGGTATATACCCTGTTGTACTGTGGTAACGAGGGCATACACTGTTGAAATGGGCCCACACAGGTCTATGCAGGGGTGAACAGCATTCAAAGTCCGTGGACCCCTTATGCCTGTGCCTAGGCAAAGGAGCTGTGCCTACTGTGAGTTCCCTGCTTAGGGGAGCTGGCAAATTATTTTTTCCTGTTTGTTAATTTGTTCCCTCTCCAAGGCCAGGAGAATGATTCAGGGCATATGACAGGTCCTACTTCTGGCTCAGAGGATGGGGCAATTGCTGAAGCTGGCCTGGGACCTGGTGCAGAGTAGGGAGGGGGCAGGTAAATAGGAAAGAGACTTTTCCCCAAGGGGGTGTTTTTTATCCACATGGTAGGTCAGATGCATGTACTGATGTTTTGCTGATTGAGCACCACTTTTCACTGTTTCTGGAGGCCTGAGTAGACTCTCTGCCCCTGAGTCTCTTCCAATGTGGACAATGCCTCCCGAGCACCACTGCTTGCCTCACGACGATCTGGCCTGAAGGGTGCGGCTCCTGCTTGGTCAGATCTGGCAACTCCTCCCTGCTTCTGAACCATCTCTCCCTCCCCCTGCCACTCAGTCAATTCCTCAGCTTTGCCTTTCATGTTCAAGGCCCCTAGATTGTCATACATAATTGATTCACTTGTTTTTTTTTTGTCTTGTTGTAAGAAGGAACTCAGGAAATGTCTGACTATTCTGCCATTTGGCCCCACCTCTAACTTAGTATTTTTGATTCCCAGTTCTATTGTAGCCTGAGAGAGAATTCATTGGCTTACATCCCGCAGTGTTTCTTTATTCTTAAGGAAAAAGAATGGATTCTGTTTACACTATCTACATCTTTATTTAAAATTATGAACATCTATAGATTAAATGTTTTATGTTAATCACCCAAACTGCCACATTTAAAAGGTTCAATCTAATTTTAATTGAACATGCAAGTAAGTGTCTCATGTCAGCTTCAGTGTGGAAAATTAGTATGTGACTTAAAAAAATTCTAAATCAACCCATTTGACACTTCTTTCAATGAAGACAGAAAAAAGAGATAATTCCAAATTTGTACAATCTCACTAATGTTACATGACAGTCTTCAAGTAAATTTGTGGTTTCTGTTTGTATATAATATAATATAAGTGGCAATTCATAATATGTCTATAATTTGATGGTAACTATACTAAAGGTAATGGAGCCCCGGTGATGTAGTGGTTAACAGCTGGGCTGCTAACCAAAAGGTCAGAAGTTCAAATCCACCAGCTAGTCTTTGGAAACCATATAGGTTAGTTCTACTCTGTTTTATAGGGTCACTATGAGTCAGAACTGACTCGATGGCACATAACAACAACAACAACATACTAAAGGTAATAACTTGTGCTATTTTATGAAAAATAAAAAAACGGAAGAGTTGAAAATATGAGAATTTCTGAACAATTTATTAAAAAGCTCTAATAAGTGCAAGCCATTGGACAAGTTGCTGCAGAGGTTAAGAATTAATAAAATAAAGGTGAGTTTCAGCAAGATCTCATTCTAATATAGGGTTCAGTTGGGATGAGGGGTGTAATGGCTGAGGCAAAATAGTATTCAGTAGTTTAGACAGGGTTTCTAAAATAAGTTTAACGCCACCAATGGAGTCATTTAGGTCAAGGGACACCACGAAAGGGATGAGAAGTGGAGAAATTTGAGCATTAATTTATAAACATCTTTGAAAGCTTTAAGTAAAATTAAGTGTATTAAATCCAATACTCCAGGATTGATGATAGCCAAAATAATATGATAAATTGAATAGTAAGATGAAATTAAATAAATGCTGGGTGGATTAGAAGATTTTGTTTTACAGAATACAGAAGATTAGAACATAGTGTTCCTGTTCCAATTAGCCTGTACCAAGGGAATAAATGTTACTGATTTTTAGCTTGTTTTGTGTTTGAATGTAGTAGTCATATTGAGAGGAAATTTTTGCATTTACTTAGTTATAATTTTTGACCCATAAGCATTTCCTATTAGCTAAGTGTCAGTTAATTACATATTGCTATGTCATCACTATCCCTTGGATTAGATAAATAGACAAGTGGTGCATTTTGGGAGATAATTATTATAATCTCAGCAAAGTGATGCAAAACTACATAACATGGTGTCTGGGTCGGAGCTGGGAGAGTAATAATATTTATCCTAACAGATTTTAGTAATTTTGTACCTGAAAAGAAAG
>NW_004444044.1:8661597-8670116 GCF_000243295.1 Trichechus manatus latirostris
CCCACCTAAACAAAGCTCATTGGTTTTCTTGATTGAAGACTTTCTCAGGGCTTTTACAATGCTATCATATATATATATATATATATATATACACATATATATACATATATATATATATATACTTTTCTCAGTTATGTAGATGTAAAACTAATTCATTTCCTTTTTTCTAAGGTAAGGGCATATCTGAACAGTTTTTGACTTGTGGTGGACCTAGGGACAATGTTCAAAATATTTTACAACCATTAATGTCAGCACAAGAACCAGTCAGAGCTGATATTAGCCATAGCAGTGGAGCTCAGTCCTCTAGAACATCAGGAGTTAATTTAAGCAAATAGCGAAAAATCCTTTCCCAATTTTCTCCACCACTTTTGCAACTGAAGATGGCCATGTGACTTAGTGATGGCCTAAATTTTGTTCTATTTAGGCAAAAGTCTGCCAGGAATAAGAGTTCTCTAAAATTTTTGCTCTCCTGGTTACAGGGGGGCTATACCGAAAATATAATATCCTCTGGTTTTTCATGCCATGAGTAAAATGTGATTTCTAGAACAATGATAAATATCTCGTAACAATGAGGATACAAGTTGTAAAGAAAGTTTAAGAGAACTCAGAAATGTTGATTCTAATACTAATGGATGCCTAAACCAGTGACAGCAATGGTTGGCCTCACACTACTTCGGTTTCTGTTACTTATAGCCAATTACAATACTAACATAGACTATATTATATATGAAAACATTTTGAAAATCATAAAACAAAAAGGCTAAATAATTAAAGACCTTTAAATGCAGACCTATTATTTAGTGCTCATTTCTTCCTACAATTTCTAGCAGTTTTAAATCTGATACTGAAATTTTAAGAAAAAGAATAGAGTAAAAAAAAAAAGACATTTGGCAGCAAATAAGCCAGAGCAAATTATATATTCCCTCTAGGTCTTTGACAATTAATTTAGATATCATTATGTTATTTTCACACATTAAATGTAGGTATTAATTTCATGCATTATGTATTTTATATGTTAATACATAAGTGTATATGTATGTTTTTGAATTATCTTCAGCAAAATTTTACTTGACTGTGATATTAATGATATTGTTCGATAATTTCCACATTCTGTTGGATCACCTTTCTTTGGAATGGGCACAAACATATATCTCTTCCAATTGGTTGGCCAGGTAGCTGTCTTCTAAGTTTCTTGGCATAGATGAGTGGGCACTTCTAGAGTTGCCTCCTTTTGTTGAAACATCTCAATTGGTATTCTGTCAATTCTTGAAGCCTTGTTTTTTGCCAATGACTTCAGTGCAGCTTGGACTTCTTCCTTCAATACTGTCAGTTCTTGAGCACATCCTATCTCCTGAAATGGTTGAATGTCCACCAATTCTTTTTAGTACGATGACTCTGTGTATTCCTTCCATCTCTTTTTGATGCTTCTAGAGTCATTCAATATTTTCTCCATAGAATCCTTCAATATTGCAACTCGAGGCTTGGATTTTTTCTTCAGTTCTTTCAGCTTGAAAAATTCTGTGAGTGCTCTTCTCTTTTGGTTTTCTAACTCCAGGTCTTTGCACATTTCATTATAATACTTTACTTTGTCTTCTTGAGCTGCCTTTTGTAATCTTCTGTTCAGCTAATTTACTTCATCATTTCTTCCATGCATTATAGTTACTCTACCTTCAAGAACATCTTTCAGAGTCTCTTCTGACATGCATTTTGGTCTTTTTTTTTCTTTTCCTTTCTTTTTAATGACCTCTTCCTTTCTTCATGTATGATGTCTTTGATGTCATTCCATAACTCATGTGGTCTTCTATAATTATTGTTCAATGTGTCAAATCTATTTTTGAGATGGTCTCTAAATTCAGGTGGGATATATTCAAAGTTGTACTTTGGCTCTCGTGGATTTGTTTTAATTTTCTTCAGCTTCAACTTGAACTTGCACATGAGCAATTGATGGTCTGTTCTGCAGTTCGCATCTACCATTGTTTTGACTGATGATACTGAGCTTTTCCATCGTCTTTTTCAATAGATGTAGTCTATTTGATTCCTGTGTATTCCATCTGGCACGGTCTACATGTATAGGCAACGTTTATGTTGTTGAAAAAAGGTATTTCCAATGAATAGGTCATTGGTTTTGCAAAATTCTCTCATGTGATCTCCACTGTGGTTTCTATCACCAAGGCCATATTTTCCAACTACTAATTCTTCTTTTTGTTTTCAACTTTTGCATTCCATTCAAAGCGAAATTATCAATGAATTATCAGTAATTATCAATGCATCTTGATTACATGTTTGATCAATTTCAGACTGCATACATTAGTAAAAATATCCAATTTCTTCATCTTTGGCATTAGTTTTTGGTGTGTAAATTTGCATAATAGTCATATTAACTGGTGTTTCTTGTAGGTGTGCAGATACTATTCTATCACTGACAGCATAGTGCTTCCGGATAGATCTTGAAATTTTCGATTTGAGAATAAATTCAACAATGTTCCTCTTCAATTTGTCATTCCCAGCATAGCAGATCATATTATTATCCAATTCGAAATGGCCCATACTAGTCCATTTCAAATCACTAATGCCTAAGGTATCTATCGTCAAGTGTTCCATTTCATTTTTGACACCTTCCAATTTTCTTGGATTCATATTGTGTACATTCCACGTTCTGATTATTAACAGACATTTGCAGCTGTTTCTTCTCAAGTTGTGCCACGTCAGCAGGTGAAGATCCTGAAAACTTTATTCCATCTATATCATTAAGGTAGACTCTACTTTGAAGAGGTAGCTCTTCCCCAGTTGTGTTTCGAATGACTTCCAATCTGAGGGACTCATTTTCCATCACTATATCAGACAATGTCCCACTGTTATCCATAAGGTTTTTGTGGGCCAATATTTTAAGAAGTAGATCTTCAGGTCTTTGTTCCTAGTCTGTCTTAGTATGGAAGCTCTGCTGAAACCCATCCACCATGGGTGACCCTGCTGGTATTTGAAATAATGGTTGCATAGCTTTCAGCATCACAGCAACATGCAAGCCACCACAGTACTACAAACTAACAGACAAGTGGTGGAATTTCAAGCTGGATTCAGAAGAGGATATAGAAAGAGGGATATCATTGCTGATGTCAGATGGAACATGGCTGAAAGAAGAGAATACCAGAAACATTCATACCTGTGTTTTATTTAGTATGAGAAGGCATTTGACTGTGTGGATCATAACAAATTGTGGATAACATTTCAAATAATGGAAATTCCAGAATGCTTTAGTATGCTGGTGGAGAATCTGTACAAAGACCAAAAGGCAATCATTCAAACAGAATAAGATGATACTGCATGGCTGAAATTCAGGAAAGGTGTGCGTCAGGCTTATATCGTTTCACCATACTTATTCAATCTCTATACTGAGCAAATAATCCAAGAAGTTAGAGTATATGAAGGATTAGAGGAAGATTCATTAGCAACCTGAAATATGTAGATGAGACAATCTTGCTTGCTGATGAAGATCAATGACTGCTGCCTTCAGTATGGATTATAAATCAACATAAAGAAAACAAAAATCCTCACAACTGAAACGATAAATAACATCATCATATACGGAGAAAAGACTGAAGTTGTCAAGGATTTCATTTTACTTGCATCCGCAATCAACACCCATGGAAACAACAGTCAAGAAATCAAATGACACACTGCGTCTGCTGCAAAAGACCTCTTTAAAGTGTTAAAAAGCAAAGATGTCACTTTGAGGACTAAAGTTGTGCCTGACTCAAACCATGGAACTTTCACTTGCCTCATATGCATTTGAAAGCTGGACAATGAATAATGAAGACCGAAGAAGATTTGACACCTTCGAATCATGGTGTTGGCAAAGGATATCGAATATACCATGGACTGCCTTAAGAACGAACAAATCTGTCTTCAAAGTACAGTCAGAGTGCTTCTTGAAAGAGAGGATGGTGAGACATCGTCTCACATACTTTTGGACATGCTATCAGCAGGGACCGGTCCCTGGAGAAGGACATAATGCTTGGTAGAGTAGAGGCTCAGCAAAAAAGAGAAAGACACTCAAGGAGATGGATTGACACTGTGGCTGCAACAACGGGCTCAAATATGGCAATGATTGTGAGGATGGTGCGGGACCAGACAGTGTTTCGTTCTGTTGTACATGGAGTTGCTATGAGTTGGAAACCACTCGAGGGCACCTAACAACAACAATATGTGTATGAGTAAATAATGCATAATTAATACATAATCATAAATATAATATGTATTTGTTTTACATATTAGTGTCTCTATGTCATAAAAAACAAAAACCAAGCCCATTACCATCAAATCTATCCTAACTCATAGCTACCCTTTAAGACAGACTAGAACTGCCCCGTAGGGTTTCCAAGGAGTGGCTGGTGGATTCTAACTGCTGACCTTTTTGTTAGCAGCCAAGCTCTTAACCACTGCACCACCAGGGTCCCAGCTGTGTCATAGTTAGGCCTAATTTTTCCATTATTTATCTGAATTATTTTTGTAATTTCAATATTTTAAATGTGCATAGTCTAGTTTAATTTTTCAGATTAATCACTGGCATATGAAATGTCAGGTAGTTTGAACAGTATGGTATTATATGTTATATGAAATTCCCGATTCATATACTATGTTGATGTAATCATTTGCCATAGAGTCATTTCTTACTCATGAGACCTCATGTGTTGCAGAGTAGAACTGCTCCATAGTGTTTTTGTATATGTGATCTTTCAGAAGCAGATTGCCAGGCCTTTCTTCCAGGTGCCTCCCAGTGGATTCAAAGCACCAACCATTTGGTTAGTAGCCCAATGCTGAACTGTTTGTGTTACCTAGGGATGTGTGTGTGTAAAAGTTAATTGGCTGCTTAGTTAAATTTTATAAAATATTATAATATAGCTCATAAATTGAATAATGATGTATTCATTGTAAACATATAATAAGAATAATCAGGCATATGTGTGAGGATAACTTTTTCAGGTAATAATCAACGTTTTTCATTCCTGCATAATTTTTGATTTTTGTTGCTTTTGCCCTCACCTCTATACTTAGTAATTCAGTGGTGCTCATTGCTTTGTGAAGCTTTTAAGATATAACCTATCGCAAAGTCACTTGAATATATAAATGAGTTTTCTCAAATATCTTACAGAGGCATAATCTAGAAAATCTAGCATTTTAATTTTAAGAGCTAGGTGTTTGAAAAAATAAAAATAGACTTAAAAATATTTTATTGTGTTTTTGGTGAAAGATTACACAGCAAATTAGGTTCTCATTTAACAATTTCTGTATATATTGTTCAGTGACATTGGTCAAATTTTTCACAATATATAAACATTCTTATTATTTCCATTCTAGTTGTTCTGTTTCCCTTAATCCAGTTTCCCTGTCCCCACGTATCTTTTCATTTTGTTTTAGGGAAAATGTTTACCATTTGGTTTAATTTAGATATAAAAATAGACTTTTAAAATCTAAAAATCTCAGTTTGGAATATCAGGTACTCAAAACCTGGAAAATTTAAAAACATCTTTAATGAAGAGATTGAAAATGTGTTCATGATTGCATAAAAGTTTTTGTTTCTTTGTTTGTTTTGTTTGACCTCCACACAGAGAAAAAATGTGAACCATTTCTTGGCTTGAGGGTGAGGAAAAAAAAAAATTCACTGGTAAGCACTTCCAATCTCCATATCCCCTTAGGTCTTATCCCAAAGGTGAATCAGAACCATTAGAAGACACAGGTAATTTGAGGTAAGCTCAGAGTAAAGGGCAAAATTAACTTATTTCCTAGGCTGGAGGAGAGGGGAACAACAAGCCATATTAGCAGAATTTCATGTCCTCCATGACACCACAGGGATAGAGTACGAGTGAGATGCTTACACATAAAGGAATGAAGGCAGTTTTAATAGAGGTTCGCTATCCTAGAAAAGTGAAGAGACTTTGAAACTTTTAGGAAGGGTAGCTGAGAGGCCACATACATAATGAAGAGTTCTGACCTTGATAAGCTATATCCAAGCTCATGGTGGTAACTTGAGCAAATTGCTACATCTTTCACCCGCAGAGCAGTGAGGGGTTCGAACTGCCAACCTTTCAGTTAGCAGCTGAGTGCTTTAACCACTGTGCCACCAGGGCTCTTTGCAGTGTCACTAGGCAATGTGAAAAACCATTATTTTTTAAATAATTAAAAGCTCGAAGAGTCATAAAATGTATCATGGCCTAAACATATGATTTAAGGCTGGCATCTTGTATTTTTATTTTATAGCAATATCTCCTTACTTGAAAGTAAAGACCCTTGAAAAAAATGCAAGCCATAATCAGGAATAATATCTGCAAAAGTGCAATTTTAATCTTCTGAGGAAAAGTTAGACAAGGACCTTATCTTATTTGGTGAAAAATAAACCACAATTGTTAAGAAACAAAATTGTTATTTATTTTGTACATAAGTACAAAAAGAGTGTTAAGACTTAACGTTTGAGGATTTTAACTTAAATCCTGATGCTCCAAAGCCACAACTCTGGCTAGTGGCTAGTACAGCATTACTATATAAACTATACTTTCTTGGAAGGAAAAAAAAAAAATGTCTAGTGCAGGTTACTCCATTTCTCAAAAATATTAAAAATTTAGTTCTTACAGAGTCTTCTGGTAAACCATTATCACAGAATTGTGAAAAGCACACTTCTTCAGAGCCAAAGGGCAGTATTTGTGTGTATTTGCCATTTGACTAAAGCAGGGGAAATGATGATTTTCTTCTCCTTCCCACAAACATACTAATCTAATAGAATCTTTGACATTGACTGGAGTCACAATCACCATACCATAAAAACCAAAAACCCAACTCACATCATCACTCCAGTTCATTTCTCTTTATCTGCTCTGTTTTATGAACTCTCAAAGCCCATGACTTTGCCCTTTCATTTGCTTTTTTATCCCTGTTATTGGACAGAAGTTGGTAAAATGCCAATAATTATGTCACACAGGGAGAAGGTAGGTTTAAATCTAAGCCTTGGTACTCAATCTAGGTTATACCAGGAAGACATGGGATACAAGAAGCTTACCCAACCATTATCAATTTGATTCTCATTTTTTTTTTTATTGACCATGTAAATAACTTCAGCTATGGGTGAATGATTGGAAGGACACAATTGGATATTATTGGATATGTGACCACTGTAAAGGGCAAAAGTATAAGATTGTCATTACTTTACTATATCTAAAAATAATGGTGAACTAATTAAGATGTTTATAGATGATTTTTTTTCATAAACAGTAAATTATAATTCTGAATCATTCAAAACTTAATTTTCCTGAAAAGACATGGACAAAGGGTTTGAGTGACCTAATAGAGTGGTTTTCATTTATCGTATTGTTTTTATGATAACCGTATTAAATTTCAGAGACAGAACAACTTTTTTAGGATTAGGAATTAGTAGGTGGCCCAGCTGAAGATATATAGTATTCTGAAGAAAGTCATCACTCTGCCACGTCAGAAAAGAACCTAAACGTCTTATGAAATGTTGGGAGCCATGCATATTTTTTCTTCTTTCTCAGTGAATGTTCATAACAACCCAATCATACGCATCTGTAAGAAAAAATGAAAATATATTTTGTTATATAGTTTATTTAGTGTCTGATTCCCCTAAGGAGCACAGAACTTTAAAATGTAAAAGAAAATTTGGAACAAGTATATATGAATCAATAATTCTATTTACTAAACCTCTTTTTGTTGAGAATACAGTGTAATTTCTGTTTTACTATATGAACATATATACGTATGTGTGTATATATATATGCTGATGTTTTTAGGTGCCATCAAGTGGATTCTGACTCATAGTCACCCTATGTAAAACAGAATGAGACATTGCTCATTCCTGATGCATCATCACAATCAACGCCATGTTTGAGCCCACTGTTGGAGCCACTGGGTCAGTTCGTCTCGTCTTGTTGAGGGTCTTCCTCGGTTTAATTAACCCTCTACTCCACCAAGCACGATGTCTTTCTCCAGGGACTGGTCCCTCCTGATAACATGGCCAAAGTACATGTGAAGCATTCTAAGCAGCATTCTGGCTGTACTTCTTTCAAGATAGGACTGTTCTTTCTTCTAGAAATCCACAGTATATTCAGTATTCTTTGCCAACACCATAATTCAAAGACATCAATTTTTTTTTGGTCTTTCTTATTCATTGTATAGCTTTTGCGTGTTCATGAGGCAATTGAAAATACCGTGGCTTGGGTCAGGCACACCTTGCTTCTCAAAGTGATGTCTTCGCTTTCTAACACTTTAAAGAGGTCATATGAAGTGGATTTGCCCAATGAAATACATCTTGATTTCTTGTTTGCTCCTTCTATGGGCATTGATTGTGGATACAAATAAAATGAAATTCCTTTTTTTTTGTATTTTTTTTATTGTACTTAAGGTGAAGGCTTACAGAACAAATAGTTTCTCATTAAACAGTGAGAATGTCAACACTCTCCCTTCTTCACCCTGGAGGACTTTTTTTTTTTTTTTGGTGAAAATATACATAGCCA
>NW_004444044.1:8690322-8701325 GCF_000243295.1 Trichechus manatus latirostris
CGGCGTGGTGCTTCTGCCTAGACCGCCATCTTGCCGGAGTCCTCTCCTCTTTATTTTGATGAATAGGTTTGTTAACTTTCTTTGTGGTTACCACCTTACCTTTCTAAGTTTGAAGCAGTCTTTTATTACTTGGTATCACCTTGCCTTCCTCTCTGTTAGAAGTTTCTATACCTACACCTTTTATTCCCTCTTTTATTGTTCTGATGTTGTTGTCATTTACAGATTAATTGCTCTGATTCCCTGTTGTAATTCTTTTAGTTTCAGATAGTCCTTGAGAGTTCATTTCCTAGGTTGGTATCTGGCTGGTATGATCCTGCATCCTAGATTGAGCCTGTGGTCTAATGTTGTTTGTTCTCAGATTGAAGGACTCCCTTTGATAAGTCTTGTAAGTTTGGTTTGGTTTTTACATAGTCCCTTAATTTCTGTTTATCTGGAAATGACATAATTTCATCATCATATTTGAACGAGAGTTTTGCAGGATATATTATTCTTGGCTGGCATTTTTTTTTCTTTCAACAGTTTATATATGTCAAGCTATTGCCTTCCTTCCTGCATGGTTTCTGCTGAATAATCTGAGTTTAGTCTTATTGTTTCTCCACTGTATGTGACTTTTTGTTTTTCTTGAGCTGCTTTCAGGATTCTTCGTTTGTCTTTGGTTTTGGTGAATGTGATTATGATATGACTTGGTGATTTTCTTTTGTGGTCTATCCTATATAGGGTTCGTTGTGCTTCTTGGATGACCAGCTTTCATCTTTCATGATATTCAAGAAGTTTTGTGTCAGCAGTTCTTCAAGGATCCTCTCGGTGTTTTCTGTTTTCTCCCCCTGTTCTGGAACTCCGATCACTCAAAAATTTTTGCTTTCGATTGTATCCCACATAATTCTCAGGGTCTCTTCATTTTTCTTTGTTCTTTTTTCTGATTTTTCCTCAGAGTTTTATCCAAGTGTTTGTCTTCAATTTTGTTGATCCTGTCTTCGCCCGTTTCAAACCTGCTCCTTAGCCCTTCTATGACACTGTCCATTTCTGAAATCTTGTTGTTTATATTTTGGATTTCTAACTGGTGTTTTTGTATGATTTCTAGTTGTGAATTTCTTTTGACATTTTGTTCTTGCATTATTTTCCTGAATTCTTCCAATTTTTTGGCTGTATTTTCCATGAATTTGTCTGCCTTTTCCATGAGTTTGTCTATTTTTTCCTCATTTTCATCTGCTGTTTGCTTCAACTCTTGGATAGCTCTGTATATTAGAGATTTGAATTCCCTATCAGGTAGTTCTCATCCCTTTTCTTCTACTGGAAAGTCATCTGGTGTCTTATTTTGGATGCCTAGTGGAACCATCCTGTCCTGTTTTTGTAAATGTTCTGATATTGTCTGCTGTCTTTGGCGGATTTGGTACTTATTTTCCTCGTTTATTGATTGTAGATTTTTTGTTTTATTTGGCTATGGCTGAGCAGGTGAGCTATGTGTTCTTTGTTGTTTGTTCATCTTTGGACAAGATACTTTTTGCCTCCTTCTCCAATTTGCAGGGTCAGTCACTCAGATATGGTACAGCAGGGCAGGTCTAGCTGAACATCACACCACCACCAAGCAGCACAGGCACAGCCTACTGGAACCTGCCCTGCACTGATTCCCCATCTGCACTGTCAACCCCCATACTTGCAGCAAAAAACCTATCCCAGCAACTCCCCTTCAGCCCAGGCACGGCCTACTGGAACCTGCATTGCACTGATTACTGGCTTACCCTGGTGGCCATAGTAAGTAACACAAACAACCCATCCTAGCAACTCCTCCAAAGAAAAACAGAAAGAAAAAAAAAAGCCCCCTTCCAAAAAAAAAAAAAAAAACAAGAAAAAAGAAGCCCTTGGGGTTCCCTCTGCGTGTCTGTGCAAACTGAGGGGGCAGGTCCCAAACTGCACAGTACTGCCCAGCTAGAACAGGCTCCCAATTTGAGAAAAGCAAAAGAAAACCAACAAATAAACAATTTAAAACAAACAAAATAGCCCCAGAATCCCACCAGTGTGACAGCACAGGCCAGGAAAATTTTCACGTTTGAGAGATGTTTCACAGCTTTTCAGGAAGAAGCAAAGATGGCACACAGAGCCAGGTATTTGAGAGAAAGGAGGGGGAGGTGGTGAGAAGTAAGGAAGAAATCTAAAGAAGTGGAAAAAAGCAACACCAGCAGCCAATAAACGGCAGTTAGGGAGACGGCCAGTGTGGGCAGATGGAACTCAAGCGACACCAGGGTGAAGGTGGTGCTTCCCAACCAAGACACTGGCCGCAGGAAGCAGAGGAGGCCAAGTAGTGGTGAAGAAGTGTGGGGGCTGGGAAAGCGTATATTGCTGGTTACCGGTTGTTCTGTCTCCTGCTAGAAGTTCCATGAAGCTGCTTTCTCATACACCCTGTTCATTTATCTCTGATAGGAGTCTGAGATGGTGGATCCGTGCTGCGTTAGCTGATAGGGTACCTCTGCATGTATTTCTCCTCGCTCTCTGTTCTCGGTCAGTTTCTTATTCCATTCGGTGCTTGGCTGAGTTCTTTATCTCTTCATTTGATGCTTAGGGTTTCAGTATTGCCGTTTTCTCTGTTTGGCTTACTTTTTTGGATCTTTGCTGTGTAGGGACAGCGTTGTGCTTTTGCATATAGTGCCATGTTGCCCTGAAGTCCTTCTATTTCTCTAAAATGAAATTCTTGACAAATTCAATATTTTCTCCATTTATCATGACGTTGCTTATTGGTCCAGGTATGAGGATTTTTGTTTTCTTTTTGTTGAGGTGTAATCCATACTGAATGCTGTAGTCTTTGATATTCATCAGTAAGTACTTCAAGTCCTCTTGTCTTTCAGAAAGCAATGTTGTGTCATCTGCATATCACAGGTTGTTAATGAATCTTCCTCTAATCCTGGTGGCTCGTTGTCCTTCATACAGTCTGACTTCTTGAATTATTTGCTGAGCGTACAGATTGAATAAGTATGGTGAAAGGATACAACCCTGATGCATAACTTTCCTAATTTCAACCAGGTAGTATCCCCTTGTTCTGTTCCAATGATTGCCTCCTGGTGTAGGTGCAGGGTGTGCATGAGTACAATTAAGTGTTCTGGAATTTCCATTCTTTGCAATGTTATCCATAGTTTTTAACGACCACAGTCGAATGCCTTTGCATAGTCAATAAAACACAGGGAAACATCTTTCTGGTATTCTCTGCTTTCAGCCAAGATCCACTGGACATTAACGATGAGATCCCTTGTTCTGTGTGTTCTTCTGAATCTGGCTTGAATTTCTGGCAGTTCACTGTGCATGTACTGCTGCAACTTTTTTTGAATTTTCTTCGCAATACTTTACTTTTTTGTGATATTAATGATACTGTTCTATAATTTCTGCATTCTGTTGGATCACTTTTCTTTGGAATAGGCACAAACATGGATCTTTACCAGTTAGTTGTCCACATAGCTTTATCCAAATTTCTTGACATAGATGAGTGAGCAATTCCAGCCTTTCATCCATTCATCAAAACATCTCAATTTGTATTGTCAATTCTTGGAGCCTTGTCTTTCACCTATACCTTCAGTGCAGTTTGGCCTCTTCCTGAGTACCAATGAGTTTTGATTATATGGTACATCTTGAAATGGTGGACTTTGTGTATTCCTTCCATCTTCTTTTGATGCTTCCTGTGTCATTCAGTATTTTGCCCCTAGAATTCTTCAATATTGTAACTAGAAGCTTAATTTTTTTTCTTCAGTTCTTTCAGCTTGAGAAATTCTGTGCATGTTCTTCCCTTTTTGGTTTTGTAACTCCAGGTCTTTGCACATTTCATTAGCATACTTTATCTTCTTGAGTTCCTTTGAAATCTTCTTTTCAGCTCTTTTACTTGATCATTTCTTTCTTTCACTTTAACTGTGTTCAAAAGCAAGTTTCAGAGCCTCTTCTGATAATCATTTTGGTCTTTTCTTTCTTTCCTGTATTTTTAATGACTTTTTGCTTTCTTCATGTATGATGTTCTTCATGTCATCCCACAACTCATCTGGTCTTCAGTCATTAGTTTTCTATGTATCAAATCTGTTCTTGAGGTGGTCTCTAAGTTCAGGTGGGATATTTTCAAGGTCATACTTTGGTTCTTACGGACTTGTGGTAATTTTCTTCAACTTTAACTTGAAGTTGCATAGAAACAATTGATGTTCTGTTCCATAGTCAGCTCCTGGCCTTGTTCTAACTGATGATATTGAGTTTCTTCATCCTATCTTTCCACAGCTGTAGTTGATTTGATTCCTGTGCTTTTTACCCAGTGAGGTCCACGTGTATATTCACTATTTATGTTGTTGAAAAATGATATTTGCAATGAATAAGATGCTAGTCATGCAAAATTCTATCATGAGATCTATGGAGTGGTTTCCATCACCAAGGCCATATGTTCTAACTACCAATCCTTCGTTGTTTCCTACTCTTGCATTTCAATTAACAGTAGTTCTCAGTGCATCTTGAATGCATGTTTAATCAGTTGCAGACTGCAGAAGTCAGTAAAAATCTTCAATTTTTTCATCATTGGCATTAGCAGTTGGTGCATAAATTTGAATAATAGTCAACATAACAAGTCTTTCTTGTAGGAGTATAGATATTATCCTATCACTGACAGTGTTGTACTTCAGTATAAATCTTAAGCTTCAGGATAGATCTTGAAATGTTCTTTTTGACAATGAATGTGACCCCATTCCTCATAAATTTGTCTTTCCCAGCATAGTAGACCATATCATTGTCCAATTCAAAATGGCCAGTACCAGTCCATTTCAGCTCACTAATGCCTAGGATATCTATCTTTAAGTGTTCTATTTAATTTTTGACAACTTTCAATTTTCCTTTGTACAATCCTTGTTCAGATTATTAATGGATTTTTGCAGCTGTATCTTTTCATTTTGAGTCATGCCACATCAGCAAATGAAGGTCGTGAAAGCTTTACTCCATCCACATCATTAAAGTCGACTCTACTTTGAGGAGGCAGCTCTTCCCTGCGGATATTTTGAGTGCCTACCAACCTGAGGGGCTCAGCTTCCAGCAGTATACCAGACAATGTTCTCCTGCTACTCATAAAGCTTTCACTGGCCAATTTTTTTAGAAGTAGATTGCCAGGTTCTTCTTCCTAGCCTTTCTTAATCTAAAATCTCCTCTTAAATCTCTCCATCCTGGTGACCCTGCTGGTATTTGACATACTGATGGCACAGCTTCCAGCATCACAGCAACATGCAAGCCACCATAGTGTGACAAACTAACAGATGAGTAGTGGATATATATAAAACCCCCCAAAACATGTTGCCGTCTACTCAATTCCAACTCATAGCTGACCTTATAGGACAGGGTAGAACTTCCCCATAGGGTTTCCAAGGAGTGGCTGGTGAATTCAAACTGTCGACCTTTTGGTTAAGAGCTGAGCTCTTAACCACTGCACCACCAGGGCTCCATGGAGTCATATATAGACATATTTCAAGTATATATTTATTATATGTATTATGATAAATTTATACATTTGTGTATGTATACGTATATTAATATTTGGTTATGTGAAAAGAACTAGGCAAGGGACTGAGTGTATTCAGTGCATTCATATAAATATATATTTTTTTTACTAGAAAGAATTTTTTTTTATTGTACTTTAGGTGAAAGTTTACAGAACAAATAGTTTCTCATTAAACAGTCAGTACACATATTGCTTTATGACATTGGTTAACAACCCCACGACAGGTCAACCCTCTCCCTTCTTGACCATTTTTTTTTTTTGGTGAAAATATACACGGCCAAAGATACACCATTTCAAAAATTTCTACATGCACAGTTCAGTGACATCGATTACGTTCTTCCAGTTGTGCTACTTTTCTCACTTTAGATGAAGGTTTACAGAACAAAATAGTTTCTCATTAAACAGTTAGTACACATGTTGCCCTTTGACAATGGTTAACAACCCCACTACATGTCAACACTGTCTTTACTCAACCTTGGGTTCCCTGTCACCAGCTTTCCTGTACCCTTCTGCCTTCTAGTCCTTGTCCTTGGACTGCTGTGCCTCATTAGTCCCATTTTGTTTTATGGGGCTGCCCAATCTCCGGCTGAACGGTGAACCTCAGAAGTGACTTCACCACTGAGATAAAAGGGTATCTGGGGGCCATACTCTCCGGGTTTCTCCAGTTTCTTTCAGGCCAGTAAATTTAGTCTTTTTTGTGTGTGTTAGAATTTTGTTCTACATCCTACTCCAGCTCTGTCCAGACTCCTGTTGTGATCCTGGTCAGAGCAGTCAGTGGTGGTAGCCTAGTACCATCTAGCTGTACTGGACTCAGTCTGGTGGAGGCCATGGTAGCTGTGGTCTATTAGTCCTTTGACTAATCTTTTCCTCGTAACCTGTTCTCTTCATTCTCCCTTGCTCCCGAAGGGGTGAGACCAGTGGAGTATCTTAGGTGGCTGCTCACAGGCTTATAAGACCCCAGACACTACTCACCAGGGTAGAAAGTAGAACATTGTCTTTATAAACTGTGTTATGCCAATTGAGCTAGATGTCATATAAAAATATTTTTAAAAATTATATCCCTATATTGCAAAACTCAAACCTATTGCTGTGGAGTCAATTCTGACTCATGGCGACCCTATATTAGTCTACATTCTCTCTTCAATGACACATAAAAACAAAAACCTGGCAAAAATTTTGGTATGGAGGTGGGTAAGTAAGTGGTTGTATTACAGGATTATACTCAGGAAGGTGAAGCTGGCACAGTACCGGGCAACAATTCATTCTGTTGTACATGGGGTCACTATAAGTCAGAATCACCTCGATGGCAACTAACAACAGTAATAACAGAGTGATAATGACTTTATTTTACTTTTAAAACTGTCCTTTTGATGCATGCGTTAATCATTAAAATGAAATTAACTAACTTATTTACTTTAAATACTGGCTTTTGAAGGCAAAAGATCTGGGTTTAAGACCCAGATCATTTACCTTATAATTAGACTAGCATTTAGCATGATATTTAATCTCTCTGAGGCTAAGTTTCCATATCTCTACCTTGTCTCTCACTGTCCCTTTATTCTTTTCTCAGTGGAGTTAGTTCTTTCACTGTCCATGGATAACAACATGGGTTACCCCATGATTTTTCCCTTCATTCTTACCTAATGCAACTTCTATGGTCATTTTACACAGGAAAAAAAAAAAAAAAAGACCTAATACTGTACTTAGAATATCCAGTTTTCCTGAAAAATACCCAAGATTTCCAATGTTATTCACATTACTTCCCCCTTCTCCAACTGAACCTTGCATTAGGCAAGAAGTCTATAGCTGGCATGAAGGTGGTATGGTTCTTCAGTTCTCATTCCCAGTCTTACATCTTCACTTCTTCTCTACCTTTTCATCAATGCTTTTATTCTGCACACCTTCTCTGCTTTGCTATCAATGATAGTGACCACTTTAGGCTTAAAGTAAGAAGTAAGAAGGAGGATGAGAAAGAGAATCGAGAAATTTATAGCTTGCTGGTACTGTCATGAAATGTCCTCACACGCTGCTTTCAATTTTGACATTTAAAACTGGCTTTCTCTCATGGGCATTTGTGTGTGTTTGTGTGTCCTAGATCATTCCTATTTTTAGAATTCTCTAACCTGATGTTTTATTGGCAAACATATTCCACTCTCCCCTAGATGGTAACAGTATTGACATCTGTTTTCCTTGTCGGCACCTGGTTTTCAGAGGGTACCTTCCAGACAGACTCTTTGTTGTACTTCTATTGCCCCTCAGTCCTTGTAGTCCACGTTTAACTCATGGGGTAATCTCACACATTTTTAAGCTAAGACAGTTGAGGAATGCCAGATATTCAACACAATCATCTTTTTTTAACTCTTTAACTTTTCTAGACAAGAGTCACACAAAAGCTAGTTAAACTCCCTTCTCCATCTACATCCCCTACTATTAAAAATAACTCATTAATTTCTACAAGTAGCCCATTTTCCAGCTTTATATTTTTGGCTTAAGGTGAAGAATGGATAAATAACTTCATTCCTTCATACTAGGGTTCATCAGTAGAGATTACACTTGACAGGTCATACAACAGAGCTCTCTCCAAAAAAGAAATGACCCATAAAAGAGCTTCCATTTTTTCCTGAGTCTTTTCTAATCCTTTTTTAACCTCAGTTTAGGTGTCAAAACTTATGAGTTGCATGTATGATTTTTGAGTAAATACTACTTTGCACATGCTCCAACATGATTTTCTACAACTGACTTTGAAATTTGGTAAGAATGATCTCCATACCTCAGCTGAACTAGAAAATGAGTCTAATTTTAACTCTATAATCACTGAAGAAATTATATAATTTAACTTCTGCTCTTTGCATTTATCATAAGAAATTAATTCAATTTTTTGTAAGTATTTATTGATCATCTATTATATACTAGGCATTGATAAAATGCCATAGGAAATAAGATAGATATAGTTGCTGGTCTCACAGATTTCTCATATTTCAATAAACTACATGTTCTCTGTAATTCATTTTATTCTACTCCAATATGTATTCCCCCTCATGCTTAATAATAGAGTTTTCACTACATTATGAAATACTTATAAATAATTTTTATTTATTTATTTTTATTGAACATACTACTTAGGTTAAAAAAACAATAAAATCAGAAATTATATATTGATTTATTTCTATTCATGTAACTAACAATAATGGAAGTATGTTTATCAGAAAAGTCATACCATATATGATTTGAAATGGAATAAATATTTCACCAAATTTATGAAATAATATACAAATCCGAAATGCCTTATTTACTCATATGCATGAATTCTGATTTTATAAGTGGAATGTGTGGAATATTGATTTCTTAGTAGCTATTGAAGATTGTAATTTTCTTTAAAATTTTTTTTTGTCATTTTCTCAACTCTCTCCCTTCCTCTATATAAAACCAGCTGGTAATACCCAAGAATTAAAGAGGAATACATTGATTAAAAATGTCTTTCTATTCTGAAATGCACATGGTAATTAATTCAGCTGAAACTTGGCTCACCGCTACTAGCAATCAAGCTGTGTTAAAGAGTTTAATTTATCATTTAATTTTTAAAAAGAAGGTTTCATCTGGAGGTGGCCTCTCCCTAGAAGTTTATCTGTGAGGGTGTTAGGTCTCCTCGGGAAAATGATGGAAGACGAGAAGTAGCAAGTAGGTTGCTAGAGAGAAAGTACTATAAATCATTGTGAAGTCACATCATTAAGACAGATGTTTAATTCGGAAAAAAAAAAAAAGTAATGAATAACATTCTCTGTGTGCGTGTCTCTGCGTCATAGTCACACACACAAAGATATTTAAAGTAACAGCGTAAAAAAAACAGAAGGAAAAAATAGGCAAATAGGAGGAAATGCTAAGTGCAGTTAGCTTGTTTATTAGGGTGACATTTCTCAGGAACAGAGAACTTTTAACATATCTCAACGTGTGGCTGTGATACTAAAATTAGTGGCAATGTTAAAAGGAAAAGAAAAAAAAAACAACAAGAACTCGCCATTGGCTTTTCCTGAGTTATTCCATTGCACTCATTCCAAATCTACTATTACAATATTCTTTTTATTTTTTTATCATTGTGCTTTAAGTGAAAGTTTACAATTCAAGTTAGTCTCTCATACAAAAATTTATACATACACTGTTTTGTGACCCTACCTGCTCTCCCTGTACTATGATAGCACACTCTTCCTTTCCACCCTGGATTTCCTGTGTCCATTCAACCAGCTCCTGACCCTCTCTGCCTTCTCATCTCGCCGCCGGATGAGAGCTGCTCATTTAATCTCGAGTATCTACTTGAGCTAAGAAGCACACTCTTCACGAGTATCATTTTCTGTCCCATAGTCTAGTCGAATCTTTGTCTGAAGGGTTGGCCTAGGGAATGGTTTTAGTTTTGGGCTAACGCAGAGCCCGGGGACCACATCTTCCAAGGTACCTCCAGTCTCAATTAAACCATGAAGTCCGGTCTTTTTACTAGAATTTGGAGTTCTGCACCTCACTTTTCTCCTGCTCCATCAGGGACTCCCTATTGTGTTCCCTGTCAGCGCAGTCATTGTGGTAGCCAGGCACCAGTAATTCTTCTGGTCTTGGGCTGATGAAGTCTCTGGTTTATGTGGCCCTTTCTGGCTCTTGGGCTAATACTTTCCTTGTGTCCACGGTGTTCTTCATTCTCCTTTATTCCAGGTGGCTTGGGACCAATTGATGCATCTTAGATGGCTGCTCACTAGCTTTTAAGACCCCAGACACCACTCACCAAAGTGGGATGAAGAGCATTTTCTTAAAAAACTTTGTTATGCCAACTGACCTAGATGTCCCCTGAAAACATGGTCCCCAGACCCCCTACCCCTGCTACTCCATCCCTTGACATGATTGGTTATATTCAGGAAGTTTCTTAGCTTTGTATTAGTCCAGTTGTTCCAACTTCCCCTGTAGTGTGTGCTGTCATTCCCTTCACATAAGATAATTCTTGTCTACTTTCTAGTTAGTGAATAACCCTCACCCTACCTCCCCACCCTCGTAACCAACGAAGAATGTTTTCTTTTGTGTTTAAACCTTTTCTTCAGTTCTTATAATAGTGGTCTTATACAATATTTGTCCTTATGTGATTGACTAAATTCATTCAGCATAATGCCCTCCAGATTCCTCCATGTTAGAAGATGTTTCACGGCTTCTTCATTGTTCTTTATCATTGAATAGTATTTCATTACGTGACAATACCATAATTTGTTTATCCCTTCGTCCTTTGATGGGCACCTAGGTTGTTTCTTTTTGCTATCATGACCAGTAGTGCAATGAATGTGGGTGTGCATATATCTATTTGTGTGACAGCTCTTATTTCTCTAGGATATATTCCAAGGAGTAGGACTGCTGGATCATATGGTACTTCTATGTCTCACTTTTTAAGGAAGTGCCAAATCGATTTCCAAAGTGGTTGTACCATTTTACATTCCCACCAACAGTGTATAAGTGTTCCAGTCTCTCCACAACCTCT
>NW_004444044.1:8701821-8703098 GCF_000243295.1 Trichechus manatus latirostris
TTCTTGAGTAATGCTTTACTTATCCAGGTCCTCTTCCCTTTCCTTATGAAGTTGGTGATTTTTTTGTCCACCTCATTAAAAAATGCCGGTGGAATTTGGATTGGGATCGCATTGCATGTGTAGATCACTTTTGGTAGAATTGACATTTTCACAATGTTGAGTCTTCCTATCCATGAGCAAGGTATCTTGTTCCACTTATGCAGGTCTCTTTTGGTTTCTTGCAGTAGTGTCTTGTAGTTTGCATTGTATAGGTCTTTTATGCCTCAGGTTAGATTTATTCCTAAGTATTTTATCCTCTTGTGGCCTCTTGTAAATGGTATTGATTTGGTGATTTCCTCTTGGAGGTTCTATTGGTGTAGAGGAATGCTACTGATTTTTATATGTTTATCTTCTATCCTGATACATTGCTGAAATCTTCTATTAGTTCCAATAGTTTTCTTGTGGATTCTTTGGGGTTTTCTGTGTATAACATCATATCATCTGCAAATACAGATACTTTGACTTCTTCCCTACTAATCTGGATGCCCTTTATCTCTTTTTCTAGCCTAATTGCTCTGGCTAGGACCTCCAGCATAATGTTGAATAAGAGTGGTGATAAAGGGCATCCTTCTCTGGTTCCTGTTCTCAAAGGGAATGTTTTCAAAGTCTCTCCATTTAGGATGATGTTGGCTATTGGCTTTGCATAAATGTCCTTATGTATATTGAGGAATTTCCCTTCTATTCCTATTTTGTTGAGAGTCTTTTTCATGAATAGGCATTGGACTTTGTCTAATGCCTTTTCTACATCAATTGATAAGATCATGTGGCTCTTATCTTTCTTTTTATTTATATGATGGATTACATTGACTGTTTTTCTAATGTTGAACTATCCCTGCATACCTGGTATAAATCCCACTTGATCATGGTGAATTATTTTTTTTTTTTATATGTGGCTGAATTCTATTGGCTAGAATTTTGTTGAGTTATTTTTGCATCTTTGTTCATTAGGGATATTGGTCTGTAATTGTCTTTGTTTGTGGGTATTTACCTAGTTTTGGTATCAGGGTTATACTGGCTTCATAGAATGAGTTTGGGAGTATTCCATCATTTTCTATGTTCTGAAATACTTTAGTAATAGTGGTGTTAACTTTTCTCTGAAAGTTTCGTAGAATTCTCCAGGGAAGCCCTCTGGGCCAGGGCTTGTTTTTGTTGGCTTTTTTTTAATTACCTTTACAATCTCTTCTTTTGTTATGGGTTTATTTAGTTGTTCTACCTCTGTTTGTGTTAGTTTAGGTAGG
>NW_004444044.1:8703198-8709825 GCF_000243295.1 Trichechus manatus latirostris
TGTTCTACCTCTGTTTGTGTTAGTTTAGGTAGGTAGTGAGTTTCTAGAAATTTGTCCATTTCCTCTAGGTTTTCAAATTTGTTAGAGTACAATTTTTCACAGTATTTTGTTATGATTCTTTTAATTTCATTTGGCTCTGTTGTGATATCACCCTTCTCATTTCTTATAAGGGTTACTTGTTCCCTCTCCTGTTTTTCTTTTGTCAGTTTGGCCAATGTTTTATCAATTTTGTGGATCTTTTCAAAGAACCAGTTTTTGGTCTTGTTAACTCTTACAATTGTTTTTCTATTCTCTATTTCATTTAATTCTACTCTAAGTCTTATTATTTCCTTCCTTCTGGTGCCAGAGGGTTTCTTTTGTTGCTCTCTTTCTACTTGTTTGAGCTGTGGAGTGAATGTTTTGATTATGGCCCTTTCTTCTTCTTGAAAGTGTGCATTTATTGCTGTAAACTGACCTCTGAGCACTGCTTTTGTTGTTTCCCAAAGTTCTGGAAGGGTGTATTTTCATTCTCTTTTGATTCTATGAATTTCTTTATTCCATCCTTAATTTCTTCTATAACCCAGTAGTTTTTGAGCAAAGTGTTGTTCAGTTTCCATGTGTTTGATTTTTTTCCTTGCTTTTTCTGTTATTGTATTCTACTTTTATAGTTTTATGGTTAGAAAAGATGCTTTGTAATATTTTGATGCTTTGGATTTTGTTCAAGCTTGCTTTATGGCCTAATATGTGGTCTATTCTGGAGAATGTTCCATGTGCGTTGGAAAAGAAAGTACACTGGGCTGCTGTTGGGTAGAGGGTTTGGTATATGTCTACGAGATCAAGTTGGTTGACTGTAGCATTTAGCTCTTCTGTGTCTTTATTGAGCTTCTTTCTGGATGTTCTGTCCTTCACTGAAAGTGGGGTGTTGAAGACTCCTACTACTATGGTGGAGCTGTCTATCTCTCTTTTTAATGCTCTTAGAGTTTGTTTTATGTATTTTGGAGCCCTGTCGTTGGGTGCGTAAATATTTATTACAGTTATGTCCTCCTGGTATTGACTCTTTAATCATTATATAGTGTCCTTCCTTATCCTTTGTGGTGGATTTTACTTTAAAGTGTATTTTGTCAGAGATTAATATTTCCACTCCTGCTCTTTACTGAGTGTTGTTTGCTTGATATATTTTTTTCCATCCTTTGAGTTTTAGTTTGTTTGTGTCTTTAAGTCTAATGTTTTGGTTACTATTATAATGTAAGGAATAAGGCATATGAAGAATTTTTATAAGAGGATTTATTCCCGGTTACCAAAAAAGAAGAAAATGGCAAATGGTGATATAACTGAGGTTAAATCTCAGGGAATTTAATAGTGGCAACCCCCTTGTGCTTAAAAGTTGCAGCCAAAAGGCCAGACCTGAAAGATCTCAGATTTTATCCTTATTCTACCCCCGGCTTGCTGTTAGAACTTGAGTAAAATAGCTAATTTGCCACCAAATTCTTTATTTGTAAAATGAGAGCTCATTAAAGTAACAGAGGTCATTGATAACGCTAATTTATTTGATTTCCTTAGAAATTATTGTAGGAATGCACCCTGTATATTATTATTATTATGCATAAAATAGGAAAATGTTTTTCATTTACTAGGGTAAACTTTAAGCATTATCAAGATTTTTCAACATTGTAAATCTGAAGGATGAATTTAGACGAAATTTTGGTAGGTAACCCCCACACATCTGAAAGTTTGTTGTACTGTAGGAGCTTCTGCATTGCTGTGATGCTGGAAGTTATGCCATTGGTATTCAAATACCAGCAAGGTCATCCATGGCAAACAGGTTTCAGTTGAGCTTCCAGACTAAGAGAGACTAGGAAGAAGGACCCGACAGTCTACTTCTGGAAAAAATGAGCCAATGAAAATCTTATGAATAGCAGAGAATATTGTTGGATATACTCCCAGAAGATGAGACCCTCAGGTTGGAAGACACTCAAAATACCATTTGGGAAAAGCCGCCTCCTGAAAGTAGAGTAGCCCTTAATGACGTGAATGGAGTCCAACTTTCGGGACCTTCATCTGCTGATGTGGCATGACCTAAAATAAGGAGAAACAGCTGCAAAGTTCCATTAATAATTGGAATTTGGAATGTACCAAGTATGAATCCAGGAAAATTGGAAATTGTCTAAAATGAAATGGAACATATAAACATCGATATTTTAGGCATTAGTGAGCTGAAATGGAGTGGTATTGGTCATTTTCAGTTGGACATTCATATAGTCTACTCCACCAAGAATGACAGCTTGAAGAGGAATGGCCTTGCATTCATCATCATGAACAACATTTCAAGATCTATCCTGAAGTTCAACGCTGTCAAACAGATTGCCATGCAGTCGATTCTAAATCATAGTGACCCTATAGGAGAGAGTAAAACTGCCTCATATAGTTTCCAAGGAGGGGCTGGTAGATTTGAACTGCCAACCTTTTGGTCAGCAGGTGAACTCTAACCACTGTGCAACCAGGACTTATATCCATACACCTACAAGGAAGACCAGTTAATATGACTATTATTCAAATTTACCAACCAACCACTAAGGCCAAAGATGAAGATACTGAAGACTTTTCCTAACTTCTGCAGTCTGAAATTGATTGAACATGAAATCAGGATGCTGCTGTTGTTGTTAGGTGCCCTCGAGTCAGTTCTGACTCATAGTGACCCTATCTATGTGTAATAGAATGAAACACTGCCTGATCCTGTGCCATCCACACAATCATTGTTATGCTTGAGCCCATTGTTGCAGCCACTGTGTCAATCCATCTCGTTGAAGGTCTTCCTCTTTTTGCTAGCCCTCTACTGTACCATGCATGATGTCTTTCTCCAGGGACTGATCTCTCCTGATAACATGTCCAAAGTATGTGAGACGTAGTCTCTCCATCCTTGCTTCCAAGGAGCGTTCTTTTGACAGTCCATGATATATTCAATATTCTGTGTCAACACCACGATTCAAAGGCATCAGTTCTTCAGTTTTCCTTATTCATTGTTTGGCTTTCGCATGCACATGAGGCAACTGAAAACACAGTGCCATGGTTCAGGCACGCCTTAGTCTTCAAGGTGGCATCTTTGTTTTTCAACACTCTAAACAGGTCTTTTGCAACAGATTTACCCAATGCAATGTGTCTTTTGATTTCTTGACTGCTGTTTCCAAGGGCATTGATTGTGGATTTAAGTAAAATGAAATCCTTGACATATTCAATATTTTCTCCATTTATCATGATGTTGCTTATTGGTCCACTTGTGAAGATTTTTGTTTTCTTTATGTTGAGACGTATTCCATACTGAAGGCTGTGGTCTTTGATCTTCATCAGTAAGTGCTTCAAGTCCTCTTCACTTTCAGGAAGCAACTTTGTGTCACCTGCATAACACAGGTTGTTAATCAGTGTTCCTCCTGTCCTTATGCTCCTTTGTTCTTCATATAGTCCGGCTTCTTGGATTATTTGCTCAGCATACAGACTGAATAGGTATGGTGACAGGATACAACCCTGACTCACACATTTCTTGACTTTGAACCATGCAGTATCCCCTTGTTCTGTTCAAACTACTGCCTCTTGGTCTATGTACAGTTTCCTCATGAGCACAATTAAGTGTTCTGGAATTCCAATAATTTATTATGTTATCCATAATTTGTTATGATTCACACAGTCAAATGCCTTTGCATGTCAAAACACAGGTAAACATCTTTGTGGTATTCTCTGCTTTCAGCCAGGATCCATCTAACGTCAGCAATGATATCCTTTTTTCCAAGTCCTCTTCTGAATCTCGCTTGAATTTATAGCAATTCTCTATGTGCTGTTGCAATTACTTTTGAAAGATCTTCAACCAAATTTTACTTTTGTATTTTATTAATGGTATGTTCAACAATTTCTGCATTCTGTTGAATCACCTTTCTTAAGAATGGTTACAAATATGGATCTCTTCCAGATGATTGGCCAGGTAGTTGTCTTTAAAATTTCTAGACATAAACAAGTGTTTGCTTCCAGCTCTGAATCCTTTTGTTGAAACTTCTTAATTGGTATTCCATTGATTCCAATGCCTAGGGCTTCAGCGCAGTTTGGACGTCTTCCTTAATACCATCAGTTCTTTATCATTGTCTACTTCTTGAAATGGTTGAATGCTGACCTATTCTTTTTGGTAAACTGACTAGATGATGGAAAAGCTCAATATCATCAGTTAAAACAAGGCCAGGGACCAAATGCAGAACTGACCACCAATTGCTCATATACAAGTTCAAATTGAAAATGAAGAAAATTAAAACAAGTCCACGAGAGCCAAAGTATGACCTTGAGTATCTCCCACCTGAATTTAGAGACCATCTGAAGAACAGATTTGACACATTGAACAGTAATGACCACAGACCAGAGAAATTATGGAATAACATATATGGACATAAATGAATAAAGCAATAAGTAATTAAAAAAACAACAAAGAAAGAAAATATGAAAATGGATGTCAGAAGAGACTCTGAAAGTTGGTCTTCAATGTAGAGTATCTAAAGCAAATGGAGAAATGATAAAGTAAAAGAGCTGAACAGAAGATTTCAATGGCCACCTTGAGAAGACAAAGTAAGGTATTATAATGAAATGTGCAAAGATCTGGAGATAGAAAAGCAAAAGGGAAGAACACACTTGGCATTTCTCAAGCTGAAAGAACTGAAGAGAAAATTCAAGCTTCAAATTGCAATATTGAAGGATTCTACAGGGAAAAGACTAAACAATGCAGGAAGCATCAAAAGAAGATGGAAGGAATACACAGAGTCACTATACCATAAAGAATGGTTGGCGTTCAACCATTTCAGGAGGCAGCATATGATCAGGAACCAATGGTACTGAAGGAGGAGGCCCAAGCTGCTCTGAAGGTATTGGTGAAAAACAAGGCTCCAGGAATTGATGGAATACCAAATGAGATGTTTCAACAAATGCATGCAGCACTGGAAGTGCTCACTTATCTATGCCAAGAAATGTTGCCAATCCACTGGAAGAGATCCATATTTATGCCTATTCCCAAGAATGAGGATCCAACCAAATGCAGAAATTATCAAACAATATCATTAATATTACACACAAGTGAAATTTTACTGATGATCATTCAAAAGTGTTTGGATCAGTGCATCAACAGGGAACTGCCAGAAATTCAAGCCGGATTCAGAAGAGGACATGGAACAAGGGATATCATTGCTGAGGTCAGATGGATCATGGCTGAAAGCTGAGAATACCAAAAAGATGATTACCTATGTTGTGCTGACTATGCAAAGACATTCAATTGTGTGAATCATAACAAATTATGGATAACATTGCGAAGAATAGAAATTCCAGAACACTTAATCGTGCTCAAGAGGAAACTGTACATAGATCAAGAGACAGTCTTTCAAATAGAACAAGGCAATACTGAATAGATTAAAGTCAGAAAAATTGTGTGTCAGGGTTGTATCCTTTCGCCATACTTATTCAATCTGTGTGCTAAGCAAATAATTCAAAAAGCTGGAGTATATGAAGAAAAGTGTGGCATCAGGATTGGGGGAAGACTGAGTAACAACCTGCATTATGCAGATGACACAACCTTGCTTGCTGAAAGTGAAGAGGATTTGAAGCTCTTACTGATGAAGATCAAAGACCACAGATTTCAGTAAGGATTACACTTCAACAGAAAGAAAACAAAAATCCTCACAACTGGAGCAGTAAGCAACATCATGATAAATTGATAAAAGTTTGAAGTTGTCAAGTATTTCATTCTACTTGGATCCACAGTCAACACACATGGAGGCAGTGGTCAAGAAATCAAAAGACACATTGCATTGGGCAGATCTTCAGTAAAAGTTCTCTTTAAAGTGTTGAAAAGCAAAGATGTCACCTTGAAGACTAAGGTTCGCCTGACCCAAGCCATGGTGTTTTCAATCACTTCGTATGCATGTGAAAGCTGGACGATGAATAAGGAAGATGGAAAAAGAATTGACAACTTTGAATGGTGGTGTTGGCAAAGAATATTGAATATACTGTATACTGTCAAAAGAACAAACAAACCTGTCTTAGAAGAAGTAAAACAAGAATGCTTCTTGTAAGCAAGGATGGTGAGACATTGTCTCACATACTTTGGACATGTTCCCAGGAGGGACTAGTCCCTGGAGGAGGGTGTCTTGCTTGGTAAAGTAGAGGATCAGCTAAAGAGAGGAAGACCCTCAACGAGATGGATCGACACAGTGGCTGCAACAATAGGCTCAAGCATAACAAAGATTGTGAAGGTGGCGTAAGTCCAGGCAGTGTTTCGTTCTGTTGTACATAGGGTCGCTATGAGTCGAAACTGACTTGACAGCACCTTACAACAACAACATAGTAGGTAAAATTTCATGTCTTCTCTGTTTCCTAACAATGCATTACTTCCTCTTAGATTTCACATTGTTTTAATATTTCCTCTTACATATGGAACAAAGCTAGCTAATTCAAGAAATAAAGTGAATGAAAGGAGACTGGAGAAACCTCGAGAGTACGGCCCCCAGACACCCTTTTAGCTCAGTGGTGAAGTTACCTCCGAGGTTCACCGTTCAGCCTGGGAGTGGACAGCCCCATAAAACCGAATGAGACTAACAAGGCACAGGAGTACAGTGACAAGGGCCAGAA
>NW_004444044.1:8710277-8715164 GCF_000243295.1 Trichechus manatus latirostris
AGTGAATGATCTGATAAAATAATTCACTCCAAGATATTGATACTAATTTTTTTCAGTTATTCTGGGGAAATTTTTTATTTAGAGAGGACTATAAGAAAACGTCTCATCCAAAAGAATGAATGTATAATTCTTCAATTTTTGGAAACGGGAATACCCAAGAAAGGGAGGTACTCTTTTGCCTGATAGCGCAGAGTAATAGCTCACTCACCACGTGGGTATATTTTGTTCTGCTGGCCTCACTAAGGCGGATTCTTCTCCTTCTAAATACCTGACAATGCAACCAACCATTCAAAATCCAGAAGTAATAACATAGTACATGAATTAACTCTGAGATACATGTCATATAGTGCTTTTAACCTGTAGTTTGACTTTATATTCTTTGCTTGCTTCTTTACTTGACAAGTTTGCTATAGTCTCTAAAGTGAGAATGGAAAGATAAATCAATCTTTCCCTATAAAAAATCTCTATTAGGGGATTTTAACTGTATATGCTACATATTGTTGTTGTTGTTATTCACTGCTGTGGCGTCGATTCTGACTCATGGTGACCCTGTGTGTTACAGAGTAGTACTGCTCCATAGGCTTTTCAAGGTCGTGACTTTTCAGAAGCAGATCACCAGGCCTTTTTTCCAAAGAGCCTCTGGGTCGGTGCAAACAGCCAGCCTTTCGGCTAGTAGTTGAGAGCTTACCTGAGCAAAGTCTTGAATTATCAAAAACACATTAAAGATTGGATTTTATTCATGACAGTTTAAGTAAGTGTATTTTATTGTATAAAACTTTATGAAATTTGTTACTTATGTGATGTTTATTAACTAGGTTTATTTAATTTATGACAGGAACTTATTTCCCAAAGATTCTCAAAATATATATACTTTTTGAAATAACTGATACTATAGGTGCAGAAATCTCAGTCCAGTGGCATTCAGCAAGCTAAAAGAAGTTGCAGAAAAAAAACCCCTAAACTCATAAAATAGTCATTTAGTTTCCAAGATCACCTCTTTAACTCACATTTCCATTTAGGCACTTTTGTCTTTAGAACAGAATCCTGAAAACCCAGGGACAGACTTTATACAGCATATTCGTGTGTACTGCAGAGCACACCTAATTATCATCATTTTCACAGCCTGTGTATCCTTTATGCAAATCATGTGAATAATATGACAATCGACAGTGTTACTGAATTAATTTTACAGAGTATAATTTTGTTTCTTTATATTGTGTCAAGTGTCCCATTTCTATTTTACTAGTTTTGAGGTCTTTACTAAAATGTATTTCATTAGCAGATTTTAGTCACCATTTCTAATTTCACTCGAAATATATTCTTTAATAGTTTAATGTGCATATTTTTGGTTTAGGATTTTTAAAAATAGAATACCTATTCTATTTTAATTCCATTTTTTGTTTCCAATTTCTTTTCCAATAGCTCATTTCTTTGATATGTATTCAATTAAAAGTTATTCTTTGATTCAGTATGCTAGTTTGGGGTACATAATGAATTGAATTTCTTTAACAATGAATTTCAAGTAGATATCGTGTGTGGGATTATTAAGAGGTAAAAGATATTCCATCGAGTTCTAAGTTGAAAACTCCCTTTATTTATTGAATGGTCTGTTTGCTTAAGGCATTCTTTCAATTTGTACCACTTGGTAATATACCCACCAGGAGGTGGGTTGCCCTTCCCACTCCCAAACATATTTAATGCTTTCTTCAGCCCTAGCAGCTATTTCTCTCTAACCAGTTGGGGCATATCTTGTAAACAGAATAAATAATTAGCTACTTAACAGCTTCTTACTTGGAACATGAATTTTTAATCACTTAAGTGCAACATGGCAGAATGAGTGAACATATGTCTATATTTTCCTAAGAAAATAATGATCAGAATCACTATTCTCACCAGGGGTCTTAAAAAAGGAGAGATTTAATGGAGCTTGGTGGCCTTAGGA
The DNA here is from genome assembly GCF_000243295.1 of Trichechus manatus latirostris. Taxonomy (NCBI): domain Eukaryota; kingdom Metazoa; phylum Chordata; class Mammalia; order Sirenia; family Trichechidae; genus Trichechus; species Trichechus manatus. Next base: position 8,712,220 of record NW_004444044.1, read on the forward strand.
CGCTATTTAGTAACCAATAATAAATCTAGGTTTCTTGGAAAAATCCTGTTTTTTTATGTTAAAAAGCATAGCTTACCCCAAGAAATTCCCTCCTAAGCATCATGTCTTCTATATTAACAGTGAGGGAGAGCCATGCTTTAGTTACTGTGTCATAATACATTTTAACCCAGTGTTCCATCCTCTATTTTTCATGCTAATAATAAAAGGAGATAATTCATAATACCAGTTATTTCAATAATTGAAATTTTACTGTAGAATTTTTTTCGTCATTCTTTCCAGAAATGGGAGGTGTTCATATCTTTTATGACTATAAGTCTCCACTTCTCTTTTTTCCTAATAATTAAAGTAAATTTGCTGTAAGGATGATAGTTGAAGTTACACTGAGTAGTTAATTAGCTTTCTCTGTACAGGCTTTATGTAAACAGGATTTAGCATGTCCTGTGATACCTATCGAAAATTAGGTCACATGCCCCAATTTTAAAATGTTACAGTTCTCCTTTCTCTAATCAGGAAAATATCTTGTGAATAAGTTTACATGAGTTGTGCCCTTTATTAATTCTTGCATACTAGACAACTTTTTCAAAGTACTGGATCTTCTGATTTTTTTTTTTTTTTTAATGATGTATCAGATCCAGAATTATCTAGCAGAAACAACGTTTTAAGCTGCCTGTGTACTAAAAGAAGGGAGGCCTTGTGGCGCAGTTGTTAAGCACCAGGTTGCTAACTTAAAGGTTGGCAGTTCAAACCCGCCAGCCACTCCACGGGTGAAAGATGTGGCAGTCTGCTTCCTTAAAAGATTTACAGCCTTGGAAACCCTAGGGAGCAGTTCTACTCTGTCTTATAGGGTTGCTGTGAGGTGGAATCGACTGGATGGCAATGGGTTTTTTTTTTTTTTTTTTTGTGGTACTTAAAGAAAACTTTTTCTTACTTTCTTCCTTCCCACCTTTCTCCTCCTCTCTCATCCTTCCTCCCTTTTTTTTGCCTCTTTTCTTTCTGACTTTCCTTCTCTCTTTCCCTCCCTCCTTCCCTCCCTCCCTCCCTTCCTTCCTTCCATCTTTATTTTTTGAATTTAAAGAGAAATAAAAGTGGCTTTCCACTTTAAACCATTAGCAAGACCTGCGGTTGGATTACATTATGTTACTAATGGATCCACAGTGCAATGCGACACCACTTGTGATCTCCATTGGGAGTTACGGGCACATAATACATGTGTTTATTTTAAGTCTAAAAGGGTATACTAATGACTTCAGCACTTTTGTGTTAAGTAATGAAAAATTTTCCCCTGTGGTAGGAAACGTGTTGTAATGTAATCCATGTTTTCCTGAGATAATAGGGTCTTTTCTTTCTTTATTGGAACTATGCTGAAATTTCAAATTAGATTCGTGAATTGAGAAGAAGCATGGGAATGCTTATAGTTTATTCCAGTGAGCACTTATTCCATCTTTGCAACACACATCAGGAGACCTCATTCTCTTAAAATCTTTAACTGGGCACATGGTTCAAAGTCCATGGTATTGCTCTAAGACTGTAACCACATTGCGGTTTTGGGTTCATGATTTATTAGATCACTGTAGTATTTTTTTAACAGAATTTCATTTTTACATGTGATAGCTGCTAAGTACTAACAGGATAGTTTACTTTAACAAATAAATAAGAAGACTGTATTCTTATACCCAGAACAGTCTTCATCATATTCAAATTTTCAGATGGGAAAATAGAGGCCTTATATATTTTCTCAAGAAATATTTCTTAAATCATATTATTATCTGGTTAATATGTTCCTCTTATTTCCCTTTTTGCTTAATTTTTAATAATACTATTAGCCATCTAAGCCACTGTTGGGAATGACGTGATTTAGGAATCAACCAAGGAAAACTTTAGGCTTAAGAATGTGAGGAAAACATTTAAATTAGATGTGGATATATTTCTAACTCTGATTCTAAGAAATCAGAGAATATCAGTGCACACACCCTGGGAATAAGCATTTATTGCGGGTCTCTCACTCTTAACTGCTTCCCAGGCACTTTTATTCAAGCAGAAAAGGAGACAATAAAAATGCAAAGAGACAAAATGCATGATGGCTACATTTTCCTTAGGAGACCAAGTTGTCAAGTGTTCTTTTCAAGAAAGCTTTTCTATTCTTCCCCCTTTTAAATTTATTCTTTACTCAAGAGGGCTTGCGTTAGTGTGGCGCCAAGTATAAAATAAAGACCTGCAGTAAGTATAAACAAAGTCTGGCATTTGAAAGCAGTGAGGAAGACTGCATGTCTCATGAAACCATCAGATGCCAAGTGTTGATTATTGCATGTTTCACAGCGTGCTGTAATAACATGGACGCTTAGCAGCTCAAAAGTCAGATACCAAGAGACTACAGAAAACTACATTTGCCAAGGGGTAGAGGTTTGCAGGATTTTTTTTTTTTCTTTTTATCATTACAATTTAATATTAGAAAATTTCTGCTATACACCTTCTTGCATAATACTTCCTCTTGATCACTGGCTATAGGACTCAGTGAGCAGACAAACTATGTATACCAAGTATTTCATGCACAAATGTGGATATCTTTAACAAAATCTATTTTATCATTAATTTTAATCCAGGGCTTCAAAAAGTGTGTCTGCAGTAATTTCAATGAAATATCAAAAAAGCCAGTGATTTCACTAGGGATGTTCCTGTTTTCGGATTCATTGTACTTACTCTCTTCTTTCATACTGTTATCTTTTAAACCTATCTTTTTCTATTGTACCAATAATCATGTCATTGATATAGAGCTTTTAGAAAGCCATCAATTTTTTTTTTTTTTTACGCCATTTCAAAAATTATTTTTTACATACACATTTAAGTGACATTGACTACGCTCTTTTAATTGTGCTGTTATTCTCACTTAAGATGAAGGCTTACAGGACAAATTAGTCTCCCATTTAACAGTTACTACAAATGTTGCC
>NW_004444044.1:8716739-8717956 GCF_000243295.1 Trichechus manatus latirostris
CTTCCCTTTCCATATAAAGTTAATGATTAGTTTTTCCATCTCTTTGAAGAATGTTGCTGGTATTTGGATTGGTATTGCATTGTATTTGTAAATTGGAAAGCCATCAATTTTTGGTCTAATTTTTATAACTATTGCCATTTTTATTTGTTAATAAAATTATTTAAATCTATATTAAAAAACTTAATAAAATAAATTTGGCCCCTTCAGGATAGGAGAAAATCCCTCAAAATTCATTGTCTTTAAAACATTTGCATAGAGAATTAGAAGAACTGAGCTTCTAAATAGATTACAATTTTGTTAAAAGTTACATGTATCTTAAGATTATTATTTTTTACTCATATTGTAAACTAAACGAAAAGAAATAACACCAAGGAGTTACATTATTATTCTAATAATGTCAATGCCATAATTACAGTAGTTATGACTTTTGCTATTGCAAATGTCCAAGGAGTCAGTAGCATTTCACCTGTTCCACTCAGTTTCTTCTCAACCCTCTGGTGTAAGTATGCAAAGAGCAGATATCACATGTTCTTTGTGCACTAAGAAAATGTAGCTACAGAGGGGCTCTGTGTCTTGCCAAAGGTTAGAACACTGGCTTTCAACAGTACTGAAATCAAATTCACACCTTATTTTACAATTCTTCTGTTCTTTACATTCAACTTTTCTATTTATGGTAACAATGCAAAAGCAATAGAAAAATCCATAATGATACTTTCATCCTGCATTTATGTAATTGGATTGTTATGCAGCCTTCATCGAATTTTAGCACTTGGCTTAAAACTTAGCCAATTGCTCAAAAGATCTTGTCATTTTTTAAATGTAACTATTAAATAATTCTGCTTTAAGTGGCAGAAATAGTTAATGTGGACACACACTGATAAGAAAAGGCAATGGAAGGCAGTAATAGGGCGGTCAGTGCCAAGTGAAATAAAACAATGGTGCCAGCAGTTGGAACGCCATATGGACAAACGAAGCCTGGTTTCCTAACCAGGATGGAGAAAAATCTGTCAAGGGTTATTTTTGTTGCATATTCATGACCTGATAAATTGTGTTAATTGCTAAAAGAATGAGGAGTCAACCAAGAATGGATTTATTGTGACAAGAATGGAGAGTACTAAGTATAGCAATACAGTTTCAAAAATCTATCCAGGAGGCAATTCAAAATTGTTCATTTATAAGTGACAAGAAAAATAAATAAATTTTTAAAAATGACACTG
>NW_004444044.1:8718056-8778640 GCF_000243295.1 Trichechus manatus latirostris
ATTTATTTAATACATAAATTAGATAAGATAAAGGCATATACTTCAAGCGACCAGAACTTTGAATAATTTTCTATGTTCTATTATTTTAGAAAGTACTACTTCTGAGCACACATACAGGTAGTGTGTATGTGTGAGTATGGCTGCTTTTGATAGTTTTTGCATGTAACGTAGAAGGAATAGTTTGGATTTGAAGTTAAAATTAATGTTGGTAGATCAACCTTAGATTCACATTTCTAACCTGAACTTTATAAAACTCCCCAACTCAGGTCAAATGTAATATAAACTATCAATTTTACGTGCAAACCATGAACAGTCTTTAGTGCTGGCTTTGAGCAAGTTTAAGAGAACAAAGACGTAAAAACTATTAAACAAATAGTAGTTACTTTTTATAATAGACAGAATAAATTGTTGTTAGGTAGCATTGAGTAGGTCCGACTGATACAGACCTTACTTATAACAGAATGAATTGTTGTCCCATCCTGCATCATCGTCACAATTATTGCTGTTTGAGCCCTTTGTTGCAACCACTGTGTCAGTCCATCTCATTGAGGGTCTTCCTCTTTTTCGATGACCCTCTACTTTACCAAGCATAATGACTTTCTGCAGTGATTGGTCGCTCTTGATAACATGTCCAAAATAAGTGAAACAAAGTCTCGCCATCCTCTCTTCCAAGGAGCATTCTGGCTGTACTTCTTCCAAGACGGATTTGTTTACTCTTCTGGCAGCCCAAGGTATATTCAATATTCTTCACCAATACCATGATTCAAATGCATCAGTTCTTCAGTCTTCCTTATTCATTGTCCAGCTTTCACATGCTCATGAGGTGATCGAATATACCATGGCTTGCGTCAGGCATACTTAATCCTCACGCAAAACAAAGTATTAAACAAATACTTTGCTTTTTAATACTTTAAGGAGGGCTTTTGCAACAGATTTGCCCAATACAATGTGTGGTTTAGTTTTTGACTGCTGCTTCCATGGGCATTGATTATAGATCCGAGTAAAGTGAAATCCTTGACAACTTCAATATTTTCTCTGTTTATCATGACGTTGCTTATTTGTCCATCTGTATTTTTGTTTTCTTTATGTTGAAGTGTAATCCATACTGAAGGTTATAGTCTTTGATCTACATCAGTAAATGTTTCATGTACTCTTCACTAAAGGCAATCAAGTTTGTATCATCCTCCAGTGAGTCTTTCTCCAATCTTGATGCTGAGTTCTTCTTCATATAGTCCAGCTGCTTGGAATATTTGCTTAGCATACAGATTAAATAAGGATGCTGAACGGATACAATCCTGACACACTCCTTTTCCGATTTTAACTAAGCCACACAGTATCACTTGTTCTGTTTAATTAAGCCACACAGTATCAACTGCCTCTTGGTTTATGCATAGGTTCCTCATGAGTACAATTAAGCATTCTGGAATTCCCATTCCTAGCAAAGGTTATATTATAGTGACTAAACTATGAAAAAGATGTCAAACTGGATGCTCAATGGATACAGTATTTCAGCTACTCATAGCAATTACCTAAAGATTTAGTATGTTTGGTTGGATCACTCAAAAGATACATTCAAGGAAACGTTTTCAAGCATAGTTCTAGAATAAGCTTTTATTTTAAAAGTTTTCTGAAGTTTTCTCATCTCTTAGGACTATTATACAGAGCCCTACTGGTACAATGGTAAAGTACTCCCTGCTAACCAAAAGTTAGTGGTTTGAACCCACCCAGAGGCTACATGGGAGTAAGACTTGGTGATCTGCTTTCATAAGGTTACAGCCAAGAAAACCCTATGGGAGCAGTTCTGCTCCGTTATGTGGGGGCACTATCAGTTGGAGTTCACTTGACAGCACTCAACAACAACATCAGGACTCTTATATATACTCGCTAGGTTTTTCTAAACTCATATCAATCCAGAGAAGCCATGTGGAATTTCAGGTCCAGCCTTACTGACCAAATTTCAATGACATTCAACCAGCTAACCTTCTTCTCCTTTTAAGTCAGTGATTTCAGACAACAATTAAATATCTTTCAGTTTTTTAACTTGAAAAAGAAAGATCATGACTCATCAGAAAGAACATAGTTAAAGCTATAATAGTTCAAACATTGTGTTCATACAAGCTGCAATTTTATATGGGAAAGTAGTATATACAGACATTTTTCAGAGGCGTATCTAACTACTTCATTGTGTCATTCTGAAACAATAAAGGATATACATCAAACACACAGCACAAACCAGCTGATGGTATGCTGCCATTAATATAACCAATACATTCTAAACTAATTCAAAAATGTTCACCTGTAACAAGATCTAGGGAAAGAAGTTTCTTGTCTTTAATTCATGAAGAGAAATAGATATTAAAAAATGTGAAACATAGATTGCATTGAAATGTATTAGAAGCATAATACAATGTGAGTATGGCAGTACTTTTAAAACATAAATCATATCAGAATATGATTCTTCTGCTTTATTCCCATATCACACTGAACTTTTCCTTTGGAATACGTAGTCTTTATATTCACATATCTGCCTTCTTGGCTGCAGACTCCATGAGGGCAGAAACCCTATGTCTGTCGCAACCGCTATATTTTTCCACCCAGTACAGTGCTTACTACAGCATAGGTCCTGCAGATGTTTTTGAGCAAATAAGAACTTTTCATTAAAAAAATTGATAAACTATGACAGAGTTTTGGACCATTCTGGATGTACCAATAGGTAAATGATGTTCATTGATGAGTAACCTATTCATCAAAAAGCAGTTATAATTTTTATACTTTCTATATTATATGGATCCTCTTTAAGACAATCTATGCATATATAGCAAACAGATTCATTACTAAGAAATCTAGCATTTACAAAACTGTCATGTGGACACATCACTGCATAAAACCCAATGTCTAATATTACATAGAAAATAAACACACACATGCACACAAATACATACTCACACTTCTTTCTTAAATGACTGTGCTGAACTGAGTTGTAGGGAAGTCAACTTCTTCACCTAGCGTACCTCTCTACGTAGTGCCGACTCTCAGAAGACTACAAGTTACTAAACATATTTTTAAAAATGTAACATTTTCATTCAATATTTAAAAGAATCCAAGGGTAAAATTATATGCATATTTCAGTAGGTGGTAAGATAATAGCCACAAGCATAACAAAATAACTACAATAGTCACTACTATGAATCAAACAGCCAGGAAATGTCAGATAATATAATAATCATCTTAGACACACTATCTCATGCATTCATCACATTTACTTTATAAAGGAGGAAACTCATTGTCATGTGAGACACAGAGGGTTTTATCAATTTGTTTAAAGTCACATATTTAAGCGACAGAGCTAAGAATTCATATCAGGTTAGTTGAATGCTCAAACTAACATACTTTCCACTATTCAACATCCCTTTAGTTATTTAATTAAGTTGTAGATTAACACTGTAAATCCAAGCCTCAATTGGCATTCAACATGTTTGTTTCTCTGATTTCAATTTCCTTTTAATATCATTAAAAAGTAATTTTCCTTGAGTAATTCAGTAACAACTACGATAATCTATCCAAGTAAGATTAATTGCATATTTAGTAGTACATTTCCTGACATTGCAACTCTTGAGAAGTTGATATCAAGAAAAAGTACTAGTTTGAACTGTGGGAGAGGAGAGGAAGATGTATTCCAAAGTAAAAAGAAGAGAATATTTAATATCACAAACAAAAACAAAAAAATAATGCCTCCAAATGACACTGTGGTTACATAATATAGAATTAATAATATCATGACTAGAAATTAACTCTACGTTTAGTTTTGTTATTTACTTATTTTCAGATTGTTCTATTATTTTCAGTTTGCCTAGAATGCTTTTGCTTTTGTGGATCATCTGTCCTCACATATTTTAGAATTTTTGTTTGCAGACTCATCTAGTGTATTTTTTTTCCTTTTTCTTACTACTTATTATATTACAGCTTTGTGATTGCGCAGAATAAGTTTTTGTTTTCTTTACTGAAAGTTTTTTATATTCCACTGTGATATTGTACATATGAACACAGTAGATCCAGTCACCCTGTCATTGGGGAATTTAGCTCAAGTTCTGCCTGCAAGATGGACTGTTTCCTTTCACTTCCCATAACCCCAGGCAAGGATCAATTACAGCCCCTTTCTACAAGTAGAAGACGTTGGTAAAAACCAGTCGCCATGGAGTTGATTATGACTCATAGCAACCCCCTGTGTGTCAGAGTAGAACTGTGTTCCATAGGCTTTTCAATGGCTAATGTTTTTGAAGTAGATCAACAGGTCTTTCTTCAGAGTCACCTATAGGTGGACATGAACCACCAAACTTTCAGATAGCAGCCAAATGTGTTGACAGTTTTTACCACCCAAGGACCCCAGAACACCTTGCTACAAACCTCTATATTCATACACAAGATTGGTTCAGTTTATTTTTGGCATTACATTTTTTGACACTTGGAGCATTTTCCTCAATTTTTTTTCAGTCTGCTCACTGAGGAGACGCAGGATGTGAAAGTATCTCCTTTTCTTTGCCATCCTCATTGCTTTGGTTCATTATTTCTTACCTATGTCCATATTATGGCAATAAATTTCTGTCAAGAAGCTCTTTAGAGTTAGAAATGACATAACTTGAAGGCTGATAGAATGATATATAACAGTAAGTCAAAATGAGTATTTTGGATAGGTGAATGAAGGGGACGACTGTTAACTTAATGTAGAAACCACAAAAGGAAGGTGAAGTTGGAGAATATAGATAAGAAGCTCAGTCTTGAACTACTACGTTTGGGAATTGTATTAGTTTCTTAGGGATGCTATAAAAAAGTACCACAATCTGGGTGGCTAAAAACAACAGAAACTATGGTCTCACAGTTTTGAAAACTAGAACTCTAAAATCAAGGTGTCAGCAGGGCCACACTTTCTCTGAAGGCTCTAGGGGAAGATACTTTCTTGCTTCTTTCTGGCTTCTGGTGGTACCTGGAAATCCTTCCTACTCCTTGGCTTGTAGATGCACCACTTCAATCTCTGCCTCCATCTTCACATGACTGTCTTCCCTCTGTGTCCTTATGTCTCTTCTCCTCTTTTTGGATTAGAACTCTCCACTCATACTGGATTAGGACTCACCCTACTCCAGTATAACCTCGTGTTAACTGGTAACATCTTCAAAGATCCTATTTCCAAACAAGGTCACATTCACAGGTACTGGAAGTTAAGACTTCAAGCTATCTATTTGGACACAAAATTTAATCCATAACAGGGATCCTACAGAATTTCAAGGTGACTACATGGAATCCCTGGTTGGTGCAAATGATTAATACCTCCACTGCTAGCTGAAAGATTGGAGGTTCTAGTCCACCCAAAGACCCCTTGGAAGAAAGGCCTGATGATCTACCTTCAAAAAAGTCAGCCATTGAAAACGCTATGGAGTATAGTTTCACTCTTATATACATTAGGTTGCCATGAGTCGGAATCAACTTGACAGCAGCTGGTCTAGGTCTAACTTAGATATATCAGATAATTTGCCTCCAATAGTTTCTGATGAAAAGAACGATGACCTGTTTATCATAAAGCTTGGTTATTTTGTTGTTCTTCTTATCCTTTTTTTCTGCAACTCATTTTTGTTTTATTTTTCTTCTATTTTGCTTTTTTTTGTGTGTGTGATTTGTTTTTAACATTGAGCAAGTTATTTATGTAGATTTCTGTTTCCTTATATGTAAAAGCTGTTTATCATAGTTAATATCAGCTTCATAATTACACCAGACAGTTATAAAAAATATAAAACAACAGATTATACTTACCAAAGAATTTGCAGAGCCTGATACAAAACTAAAGTGCAGAACCCTATTCAAAAGTAAGGCACTATTATTATTAGGTAATTTATTCCTACATTTAATGAAACTAGAAATAAGTGATATTTTCCACTCTTATTAGATGTTTATGATTAGCATAATTAAGAAGTGCCATTCATAATGACACCAAAGCATAGTGTCTACTCTTTTTGCATATTTACAGGTCTCACAGGATACAGTGTAACACTGATCAAATTTTTTTTACCATAAACTCCTATTTAATTTCTGAGAGCTCATGGAGGTTTTTGCTGTGGTTTTTCGGATTTTTTTTTTTTTTTTTTTTAAGACTAAGTGTATTCACTTACGGAAAAAATAAAATCTCTGGTACAAATGCTAATCAAATTGCCCACCACTTTGGAATAGATTGAGAGTCTTAAAGCATTACAGAAAATCATTTTTATATTGTCACTGTAAAAATATCTTTGAGTTTCATTTTATTTATTTGAAGGTATGTTTTGGGAAATAGAAGCTATAATTAGTGATTAGATTTCCTTAAATTATCTGTTAGAATATCTGAGGATTTTTTTCTAGGGCACAATACCCATGTCATAAGTCATGGTTATTGTGTGATTCAGAGAAGTTTGATTCTCTCTAACTTCAATTTCTCCCAGTTTCCTCAGATGTACTCAGAATAACATCCTTTAGGTTCTTCCAAACTCATTTATCTTTCTTCTGATAATGCCACTTGTCAGCTATTCCTCTGCCACCTCTGCTTCTAACTGACACTAATACCACCCTCTAACTTCAGGGAAAGGATCGTTGCTCTCCCAAGCATCATTTATTAATTATACTCATATCAGCCTAAGGAAGACATTAAAATTCTTATCCCCCCAATTCTTTATAAAAGTCTTCCAAGGATAATTAATTGATAACTAAAGTTATTTCCCATCAGGGGTCTGCTAACACCTCCAACAGAAGTACGATCTGGTTTGATCTTCACATGAGAGTCCAGTATCTATCAGTAGATTTCAACCAAACCTGTGTTATTACTATTCATAGTGTATTTATTAAATATTTATTATTTTCTAATCTAAGGAATTCTGAGCAGAGGAAAAAAGTAATGTTCTAAGCTAATTATATGCGTAGTGTATGGAGAATTTCAAAATGAAGATGGTTCCAGGCATGACAAGTTCAGTACCTGCTCTCCTTTTCTTAGTTTTCACACTTTGAATAAAGCTTGGAGGTAGAAGGAAGGCAGTAGAGGTTTAGACTTACGGAAACACTTATGCACATCCTCTCTGCCTGGCTAAAGTGTATCCAGGTGATGACAGTGAATTCATCTTCCTCTAATCATGTTTACTCTTGTCAATCTTTTACTTGAATTTATTTTATCCTTATCATTTGTCTTAGGCTGGGTTCTCTAGAGAAGCAAAACCAGTAAAGCATATATATATATGTATAGAGAGAGACAGAGAGAGAGATTAATTTATATCAAGGAAATGGCTCACGTGGTTGTAGAGGCTGGAATGTCCCAACATCCCGAATCCATGGATCAGGCATCAGGCTAGAGGATTCTCCTGACTCGTGTAGATGTAGGGGCTAAGGATACCAAGATCAGCAGGTAAGATGGCAGGCTGCTGACTCAAGTCCCAAGAACCAGAGAATAGATGATAATGAACAAAATGCAGGATCCAGAGCAGAGCAAAAGCCAGAAAGTCCATATATATTGGATGCAGGCCATATCCCCATGGAAACTCCCTTTCAACTGATAGGCTGCTCATAGCCAATCTCATCATGGAGGTGATTACATTATATCAGATTGCATCATGGAGGTGATTACGTCATTACATAACTGCCAAACTACATCATAACTGCCAAGCCACTGAGAATCATGGCCCAGCCACATTGTCACAAAATCTTAACTATCACATCTTCAACATGTTAAAATCCTTTCCTTTAATAGGCATAGTTGTGTGAATGCATTTTCTGGTAGCACTTTCTAGTGCTTCATCAAAATCCATGTCCTCCTTTCAGGGTACACAGCCATGCTGTATTCCTGACTCCATTTCAGGTGTGGATGTGTGACTGAGGCTTGGCCAATGCAACATTAGGGGAAATTATAGGTGCTACTTCCATATTGGAACATTAAAAAAAAAAAAAAAAAACTCTCCTGTGCACTCTTTCTTCTCTTTCCTCTTCCTCCAGCTGGAAATAGGAGGTGGCATTTTAGCCTTAACTAAGCAGATAAGGCCAGGTTGATATATTGGAAACCAATGATGAAGATGGAAAAGTTTCTGGTAAACTGGATGCCTGAAAGATTTTATAAGTAGAGCTGCCCCAGCAAACTACAAACCTGCACACGTATTCGACTATGTTATGCCATTGAAGCCTTGGTGTCTATTTCTTACCATAGCCTAGATTATACAAACTAATGCAGTATCTGGGAGCTTCTTGGCAAACTAGTACACTATTAGTGATTAGGTAAATGGTGTGATGATGTTAGTGTGATATTAATGAAAGATCATCTATACACATTAACGTTTTTGATTTTTAATGCATCTTTGGACCAGATTAAGAAGATAGGTCAATCTTGTCATTTGTGTTGATAGATTATACTCTTGTTCCATGCAACCGAGTGCCAAGAATTGTTAATTCCATGCTCATTTATCTCAATGTTCTGATTCAAATAAATACAACTACTGGGTCATCACATCTACTCTGCTTTAATGTAGTCCCCAAAAAGGTCTTTGGGGCAGATACCTAGTTAATGTCATCCATTCTGCTAGTCCTGTGTTTTCTCTCTTCTATTTAATTACGCTGGCCTGACCTGCATCATATGTCTAACCTTAGCTATAAGAGAAGCTGGGAAACTGTAGAATAGGATTTTCTCATTTGACTTCAGTTGAGATTTAGGCCTCGGGACAGTATATTGCAAAATCAGAGTTCTGTTAGTGATGTAGAAAGGGCACTCACTTTCTTGCTAGTCTTTGAAACTTTCTTCTATTTTTTCCCCCAAAACTCAATACAGTATTGCTTAGTATTAATAAGAAAACAAAATCTACAGATTATTTTTGCAACAGAAAAAGTTATTTCATCAGATAAGAATCCAATTATTTGTAGAGATTAAAAAGAATAATTATCTCCACAATGTAATTTAAAAATTTCTATAAATATTGATGCTGGTGGAAGGACTTGTTTACATTTTCACCACTAAAATACTTTAAAAATACATGTCTTTATGGTATAATAAATGTCTTATTAAAATTCTCTGTCTTTATAATGGGATATTTTCTAACAATTTTTAATATCTGGTTGACAAATAATTTTTGAATAATTTCAAATTTGAAAACCTTAAAAAGAATAATATCATAAAGAAGAGGAAGAAAAAAAACAGTTATAATAGAGGTGAAGATAAAGAAGACTAGATTAAGAGACTGACTAAATGGAGAACTGCAGTACAGACCCATACTCTCTGGGACTGAAGCGAGAAGAGACAACTTATCAGATATTGAAAAAGTCAATGTTATCTCAGTTAAAACATTCTTCATGGAGCCAAACAATAAGAGGTAAATATTTAGAAAGATAATCAATTTTGGTTTAAAGGAAACGCTTATCCACCTGAAGGATCGTACACAAGGATAGGTTAAAGCTAAGAAAACTATGATGATCTAGGAGCTATCAGAGCTGAGTGACTGGCCAGCTGTCTGATTTCTAGTATCCTTTTTGTTATTGAATGAGTGGCTTGAAAAAAGCTGAAAACACACTCGGTGGACTTTTAAAAACTATTTTCTTCACAGAAATGCTGTACTGATTTATGTTTTTACAGATTGCTATATGTTACTGCTGTCTTATAATTACCATTAAAACTGGGCACTGGAATAGTCTTAAGAATTGCTTGCAAGTACTGAGAGTTTCCCTTAATTTGGTCTACCCACTACCTCACCATCATGTACCTGGTTAGCTTTCCATTGAAGGGATCTATGCGGGCACTGATTCAGCTATTCTTTCATTCATGTAATAAATATTTATTGACAGTCTTCTACGTATCATGCACTGTGTTCAGCATCTGAAATATCCTTTGCATTGACTACTGATGAAAATTCTGACATTTTTTCTCCCCCTATGAGTATGACTGGTATTTTGAACTCACCCATTCTTATCTTACCTGTTCCACTATGCTTAAGGCTGTTGATGGGAAAGGAATTTCTGAATTTGCACAGGTGAACAATTGTTTGAGATTATCTACAATAGATTCAAGCAGGTGGTTGAAAGTTACAGAGAAAACTTTCTTTTCAACGCCAAATGCTATAGTTTTATGAAAAGTAAGTTTTAAACAAATGCAATATGTATCTTTCTTGATTAAAGAAGATTTGGCTTAACATCATTTGTTCTCCTTCAATAGTATATATGTTTTAAATGTTTGAGTCCATCTACAGGATGAAAATAAATGTTATAGTTTCTTGAAAACTGTTCTGAGAAAACGACACTTGAATGGGCTCTGGGAATGTGATGCATTGGGGTGTGTTACATGGTGAGTTTGGTAAGAATACAAAAATGAAAGGAGATGGAAATATGCACTAACTAGAATTGTTAGCCCTAACAACAACAACAAAATACTGCAAGTGAGTGTTATTAAAGAACATATGTGTATTTTCTCACAGTTTAGGAGGCTAGAATTCCAAATCCAGGGCATAACTCTAGGCAAAGGTTCTTCCTTGTCTATTTCAGCTTCCTGTTGCCAGCGATCCTTGGAGTTACTGGGTTTGTAGATGCATCTGCCATGCGTGTCTGTCTTCTTATGACCTCTTCCCCATTGGTGTGTCTCAGTGTCTATTCTGCTCTTTTTATAACCCAGAAGATTAGGTTTAGGACTCACCCTACTAGCATATGACCTCATTAATGTAACAAAAATCCCTATTCCCAAACAGAGTCATGTTTACAGGTACAAGGGTTAGGATGTCAACACATACTTTTAGGGGACAGAAAACTACAAGTTATTAAAAATTTACTCAATCTAAAACCTATTTATTTCTGTGGCCAAAGTGTGCTCTATTTCTTTAAAGAAGGTTTCAGATGTGCAATGTCCTATGGAGTATAATCAAGTCATAATTAATGAAGCAAAATATATTAGAAAATAAACTACACATTTATTTTCCTACAGAAGTGTTTGATCTTATGCTTATTTAGGAAAGTTTTAGGATAGATGTAGTTAGACTTCCTATGTTTTACTGGAAACCTTGGTGGTGTAGTGGTTAAGAGCTACAGCTGCTAACCATAAAGGTCGGCAGTTTGAATTCACCAGACACTACTTGGAAACTCTATGGGGCAGTTCTACTGTGTCCTATAGCGTGGCTTTCAGTTGGAATTGACTCGATGGCTGTGAGTTTGGCTTTTTAGTTTATATTTGCTAGGTCATTCGGCATATTAAAGTTTTTGGTGTTGCTTTTTTTTTTTTTTGGCAACATATGCAATATTTAATAACCAGGATGTACATTCCCCTACTTTTTTCTTTGTAAATACAAATAGCAAGCAACAGGGTGTAAGGACTAAAATAACTAAAAATTTTTTTCTTGCTGTGTATTATATGTACTCACTTATCAACTCTCTTGTTATCCGACATTTTGCATTTATGACAATAGTAAAACATCTACTATCCCCACTATTTTGTGCATTAATAAGGAGCCAGGCAAGAGGGGGAGAAGGTGGACAAAGGTGAAGTTTGTGAGAGACAGCCTCCATGCCCTGCAGGCCTCTGGCGTGGAGAAGGCAGGCTGCTAGGAGAGCAGGAGGCTAGGGTGGCCTGGCAACGAGGAGGTGTGGCATCTGGGGCACAGGAGTCTAGTGGGAGCCTGGGAACTCTTTTCTTCCAAAGAGGCCTCTCTGCCCCCTCCACAACATCCAGCCGGCCCAGGTGACCGGGCTCACCGGCTGAGACCCGTCTCCTGGGCAGTTGGATCCGAAAAGTTGAGAGGTGAGGCTGGTCCCTGCAGAGACCTGGAGCGTGGCCAGGTTATAGTGTGCTCCTGCTGCTCCGGAGGTGGTGAGCAACACCTAATCACCCCCCGCCCCAATCCCGCGGGCTTCATGGTGGTGGGGAAGGAGTGGTGGGGAAGGACGGCCTGCCACACCATGAACATTTCCCTTTGAGGGGGTTCCAGATGAGTGGTGACTAACAGGGGACGGGCGGATGAGAGGACACTGGTGCCGAAAACAGGACATGGCCCTGACTCGGATAATGCCATTTTTCGCATGACAAGCTGGTCTTCGGAACCAAACCATGTTGGTAAGTGAGGAGTGGGTGTATAACTTTTATGTTCCTAAAATAATACATAATAGTATTACTTTCATTTTGAGAAAAATATTATATTCTTGATTTTTTACTGGGCATATGTGTATAAAATAAATCCCTTATTATCTAAGAAAAATTAAGACACAAAATAAAGAACTCAGAGAAAAATAAAAAGATTACAGGTGTAAATACACAGATAAAAAATAACATATTTATTGAGGTCTTAGTACGTGTCAAGAATTTACCTTATGTCTTAATAACAATTTATCCTCACAACAACCTTATGAGATAGGGACTATTATTATCATTGTCATTTACTGATGAGGATAATAAAACTCAAAACATTAATGCAAATTGCCCAAGGTCACACAGGTGGCAAATGCTAACCCAGTCTGGTCCTTGATTAGATATGTTTACTTATTATTACTCTTGTGCTCTAACCACTTGGTTGTAACAAACAATATTATAGTGTATTGTGCCCTATAGTAATGAGATATTAATGAAATAGTGCATGGCACTGTCTTGGAAATTTTTCCAATATCTGCATACCCAAATATTTTTGAGGTGAATAGGCTTCATTTTTTTTACTAAGTCTGCAATAGGCTTTTGAATTAGACAGTCCTTGATACAAATCCAGGCCCTTCCAATTATCTGCAGTGCTGTCTAAACCTCAGTTTATTCATCTGAAGATATACAAACTGATAATAATATGGTGTTTCTTTTTTTGTTTTGACAACTTTGTCAAAAATTCCACTGTATTATTCTACCTCTTAGATTTGGGGACTGATGACATCTCCAAATTCATCTCCATGAGACTCCATTCATAGTCCCTCCCTTCCATGTATTAACCACCTATACTTCGGTATTTGGAAAGTGAACTTGCTTTGTTTTTGTTACCTTTCAGCCTCTGCATATTCTAATTGCTCAGCTTAATACAGTGCTTCTATTCTGCCTCCTTCCCCTATGCCTCCTACTTCTTATCTATATCTTGTGTCTCTACATGTATATAGTTGCTGACAACTTTCTAAGACTGTGGGAGGTTTCATTCATTGTCTTCTATAGAACCTGCACTAATCCTCATATCACTTATCATTTATTCTATAATTTTTTTGTATGTACTTCCTACTATACTGTTAGCTAAGTGAAAGCAGGTATCTTTCTTAGTTTCTATTGGATTTCTAGTGCCTAGAAAAGTATCTAAATTAATATTTGTTAAATGAATAAGCACTTAAGTAAAATGAGATATTTAAGTAAAATTCTAGCTCATGTTTTCTCATAAAATCCTTGATACTCTGATTAGACATATGCACCAATGTGTGTCTATCCATAGCTGAAAAAATTGAAACTGTCACATTTTTACATAAGACTCTAGATTTTGGAATTTAAGTTCAGTTAGAAAGGCTCAAGTAGTTAACCCCTTTAATGAAATAATCTAGAGTATCTATCAATACTTTTAAGAATTTTATAATCAATATTTCTGAGAACATTGAGTGTCAGTTTGAAAGAACTTTAAATTTGCATTTTTTTAAATTTACAGAATCTTTATTATACTGCCTTAATTGAGAATTTTTACATCATGTGTTTCTAGAAAACATAAGAAATAGATATAAAAAGGCTATAAAACAGGAAAGAAAATATATGTTTAGAAATCTAAAAGCAAAGGTTCAGAGAGGCTGAAAAAAAATCTCTTCTATTAATTCTCCATTTTGTTCTTTCTGTTTCTTGGAATTTTGTGTTTTGGAGGAATTCTGCAATTCTTGCCCTGGTGGATTTCCTTAATCTAAGAATATATGCACTTAAAGGAGAGAAGACAATGATAATGACAACTTGAGCCAAAGAAGTGTTCTTAGTTTATGATTTCCTGCAAACTTCTTTCTTTTGCTTTTTACAGATCGTGGCAAGATACACCTTCACAATGAAAGTCTACTTCTGCCCTCAGAATGTTGCTCAGCACTGGTGATTCATAGAAAAAAGTGATAGCCACATACCTCACACTTTTAAGTGATCAGTGGTCAGCTAAAAAGAGAATAATATATTTGTTATCCATCTCAAGGCCGTGCCTGTAATTCAGACACATAAGGTGGTGATTGACCAATGAATTTAATAATAGTAATCATGACACCAGCTGTTAAGGTGCAGCAGCTGAATTAAAATGCTGGATACTTAGCATAAAACTTTACTTGACCTTCTATAATCACCAATACTTGTCTTGCATTCTACCTATTGTCACCAGTTGCTTTCGGCTGCCAGATAAAACACTGACTGACCACATGCGTTGAAATTGTCTACATGGGGAAAGGATGGAAGAACAGAAACAAGAACACAGAGTCAAGTTCTCTAAAAACTGAAAAAATAAATTATCTAAAGAAAAATATGCTAGCAGCACTCAGATTGAGGGAGTAACCCAAACTATCATCTCCAGCTGAAAGGTAGATAGGAAAGGCCCAAAAGGTGAATACTCTGACAATATGTAAGTATATTTCACAAGACAAAGAAAAAAGAAGCAAACAAAAAATAAGACAAATATGTTTGAGTATCTCCAAAGCAATAATCAAGGAGAGGAGTATGAACAAAAAAGCCCCATGTTAGCTTGTCATCCTTTATGGAAGATTCTTCTACTTCTGAAAAAAATAGCCAAGGAAAACCTTAAAAATAGCAATGGGATATTGTCTGATATAATGCAGGAAGATGAGTCCCTTAGGTGGTAGGCACTCAAAATACAAACGGGGAAGAGCTGCCTCCTCAAAGTATAATCTACCTTAATGACATGGATGCAGTCAAACTTTTGGGACCTTCATTTGCTGATGTGGTCCTAGTCAAAAAGAGACAAAACAGCTGCAAACATCCATGAATAATCAGAACGTGTAATGTATACAGTATGAATCTACGAAAATTGGAAGTCATCAAAAATGAAATGAAACACATAAATATCAATGTCTTAGGCATTAATGAGCTGAAATGGACTGGTATTGGCCATTTTGAATCAGTCAGTCATATGGTCTACTATGATAGGAATGAAAAATGGAAGAGGAATGATGTTGCATTCAATGTCAAAAAAGAATATTTCAAGATCTATCCTGAAGCACAATACTGTCAGTGATAGGATAATATCCAAAAGCCTACCAGGAAGAACAGTTAATACGAATATTATTCAAATTCACCCACCAACCACTAAGGCCAAAGATGAAGCAATAGATGAATTTTACCAATTTCTGTAGTCTGAAATTGCAATCAAGATATATTCATAACTACTGGTGATTGGAATGCAAAACTTGAAAATAAAGAAGAAGGATCAGTAGCTGGAAAATATGACGTAGGTGATAGAAAGTAGACTGGAGATCACATGATAGAATTTTTCAAGACCAATAACTTCTTCATTGCAAATACCTTTCTTCAACAACATAAATAGTGGTGATACATATGGACCTCGCCAGATGGAATACACAGTAATCAAATCAACTATATCTGTGAAAAGAGACGATTGAGAAGATCAATATCATCAGTCACGACAAGATCAGGTGCTGACTATGGAACAGACCATCAATTATTCATATACAAGTTCAAGTTGAAGCTGAAGAAAATTAGAGCAAGTCCATGAGAGCCAAAGTACCACCTTGAGTATATCCCACCTGAATTTAGAAAACATCTCAAGAACAGATTTGAAGCATTGAACATTAATGACAAAAGATCAGATGAACTGTGGAATAACATCAAGGACATCAAGAAAGAGAGCAAAAGACCATTAAAAAGACAATAAAGAAAGAAAAGACCAAAATGGATGTCAGAATAGACTCTGAAACTTGCTCTTAAACTTACAGTAGCTAAAGCGAACAGAAGAAATGATAAAGTAAAAGAAGCTGAACAGAAAATTTCAAAAGGCTGCTAGAGAAGACCAAGTCAAATATTATAAGGACATGTGCAAAGACTTGGTGTTAGAAAACCAAAAGGAAGAACAAGCTTGGTATCTCTCAAGCTGAAAGAACTGAAGAAAAAATTCAAGCCTCAAATTCCAAGAATGAAGGATTCTACAGGTAAAATACTGAATAATGCAGAAGGCATCAAAAGAAGATGGAAGGAATACACAGTTACTGTACGAAAAAAATTCCTCGATATTCAACCATTTCAGAAGGTAGCATATGATCAAGAACTGATGATTCTGAAGGAAAAAATCCAAGCTAAAATGAAGGCATTGGCAAAAAAACAAGGCTCCGGCAATTGATGGAAAACCAGTTGAGATATTTAAATGAATAGATGCAAAGCTGGAGGTGCTCACTCTTCTATGCCAAGAAATTTGTAACAAAGTTACCTGGCCAACCAACTGGAAGAAATCTGTATTTTTGCACATTCCAAAGAAAAGTGATCCAACAGAATGCAGAAATTACCGAACAATATCACTAGCATTACACACAAGTTTGCTGAAGATAATTCAAAAGTGGTTGCAGCAGTACATTAACAGGGAACTGCCAAAAATTCAAGCTGTATTCGGAATAAGATGTGGAACAAGGAATATCATTGCTAATGTCAGATGGATCTTGGCTGAAAGCAGAGAATTCCAGAATGATGCTTACCTGTGTTTTATTGACTATGCAAAGACATTCAACTGCATGGATCATAACAAATTATGGATAACATTGAGGAGAATGGGAAATCCAGACACTTAATTGTGCTCATGAAGAACCTATACATAGACTAAGAGGCAGTTGTTCAAAAAGAACAAGGGGATAGGACACGTTTAAAGTCAGGAAAGTTGTACATCAGGGTTGTATATTTTCACTATACTTACTCAATCTGTGTGCTGAGGAAATAATCCTAGAAGTTGGACGACATGAAGAAGAATGTGGCATCAGGATGGGAGGAAGACTCATTAACAACCTGCAGTACGCAGATGACACAGCCTTGCTTGCTAAAAATGAAGAGGACTTGAAGTACTTACTGATGAAGATCAAAGACTTCAGCCTTCAAGATGGGTTGCACCTCAGCATCAAGAAAACAAACATCCTTACAACTGGACCAGTAAGCAACATCATGATAAACAGAGAAAAGATTGAAGTTATCAAGGATTTCACTTTACTTGGATCCACAAACAATGCCAATGGAAGTGGCAGTCAAAAAATCAAAGGACATAGTGCATCGGGCAAATCTGCTGCAAAAGACCTCTTTAAAGTGTTAAAAAGCAAAGATGTCACTTTGAGGAATAAGGCTTGCCTAACCTAAGCCATGGTATTTTCAGTCACCATCTATGCATGCGAATGCTGGACAATTAATAAGGAAGATGAAGAAAAATTGACACCTATGAATTATGGTGTTGACAAAGAATCTTTAAAATACTATGAAGTGCCGGAAGATTGAACAAATCTGTCTAGGAAGAAGTACAGCCAGAATGCTCCTTAGAAGCAGTGATGACGAGACTTTGTCTCATGTACTTTGGAAATGTCATCAGGAGGGACCAGTCCTTGAAGAAGGACAGTATGCTTGGTAAAGTAGAGCATCATCGAAAAAGAGGAAGACACTCAATGAGATGGATTGACACAGTGGCTGTAACAGTGGGTCAATCGTAAAAACGGTTGTGAGGATGGAGCAGGACCAGGCAGTGTTTCGTTCTGTTGTGCATAGGGTCTCTATAAGTTAGAACTGACCTGAGGGCACCTAACAACAGCAACAAGCGTCGTTAGTAACATCAACCTCTCCTTGCCCTGTGTTGGAAATTAGAGCTTAATAATCCTGCAGGAATTGTAAAAAAAAAAAAAAAGAAAAAAACTCACAAAATTGACAGGCATTGCCATAAGAATATCACACACTTCTATAAAGAATGGGCCCCAGAATTATTACTCCTGTAGAAGAGGGTGCAATAAAACTTTCCAGATATGGTATCCCATGTGCCAACATGAAGACTCATTGTAGAAAAAAAAAAAAAATGTAAGTAGAAAACCATGCATCAACCAGGATTTAAACTGAAGTTGTAGTTGTAAGATACAGGGAAAATTAAGATTAATTGTTGTCAGTGAGTTTCTGTTAAGAGTGATGATATAATTTGGGAATGTGTAAGGGTGATGGTTGAACAACAGGATGAACATAAATAATGCCACTGAACTGTACATGTGAAGATTGTTGAAATATCCAATGTTTTGTTACATATATAGTCACCACAATTAAAAAAAAAAACATCAAGCTGGAAAGGAGACAGAGGAAATACACACATGCTGTATTTAGGAAAAAGGTTCCTAGGTGGTGCAAGTGATTGGTGATCAACTGCTAATCTCAAGGTTAGCAGCTGGAGCCCACAGAGCAGTGCTGTGGAAGAAAGGCCTGGCAATTTCTTCCATTAAGTTTACAGCCAAGAAATTCTTATAGAGAAGTCCTACTCTGTAGCATGTAGGGTTGCCTTCAATCAGAATTGACTAAACAGCAATGTTTTTTGTTTGTTTGTTTTGGTATATTTAGGAAGAAATGGCATCAAGAAACAGCATTCCATATCAGATATGCATAACATGAAATAGCTTGGCAAATATGCAAAAAATCTTAGGTAGTAAATAAAATCAAGGAAACAAAAGGAAAAAACAATGTAAAGACAGATGAAGATATTCTGAAAAAATTATGCCTCAAAAAATAGAGATTTCTCTAAATAAATTATTCTCAGAGACAAAACATAGAAAAATTACTTTGTAAATCAAGGGTTAACGTGAAACCAGGAGATATATGATTGTGAATAAAAGAGATACTGAAGAAAAAAGGACATATATTTAGAGCAAATACAAGACCATCACATAATTAATGAATGTATTAGGACTTACAAGGAATAAAATATGTAGATTGAAACCATTAAGTATAATTAAAATTAAGACTCATTTTATTTTTAGTGCAAACTATGTTTTTTATCCAAAAATTTCAATTCATTTCTACTTCTAAATCTTTTCTCTTCTGTTGATGTTAAAAAATGTCAATGATTTCTTTTAGAAGTCTCTTTCCAATAATATGCACAGTTTCTAAAGTCTGTCTCACCATCCACTTTTCTGCCTATCCCTGGCAATTCTCTCAGTGAACACAATTTGGCTTTAGATGTTCTAAGAGAATCAAACACAAACACACACACACTCATGCATACATACACGCATTTGATATCAAAGATTTAACTATTTTATTACAAAATCAGCCACTTGTCCTCTTTTTGTGGAATAACCTGCATCTTTTTTTTTGGCACCTGCTAACCTGACTTTGCATCATGGAATTAGGCTTACCTGTATAATAAAGGTGCCTAAACCCAAACTGATGTTATTAGTGGACAGTAAATTAAAAAAATGATTTTAAAATTTTAGGGTGTTTGGTCACAAGCAACCTAGACTAATTCATATAATGTGGGAGGGTGGCTAATTAAATGACTTTTGCAGTTGGCTGAATGGTGGCTACAAGAACTTGTGAATGTCACCTTATTTGGAACAAAAGGATCTTTTCAGATGCAATTAAGTTAAGGGTCCTGAGATAAAGAGATCATTCTTTATTATCTGAGTGGGCCCTAAAACCACCAAGAGTCCTTATAGGAGACACACAGAAGGGAAGACACAAGCAGAGGAGGCAGTGTGAACACGGAGGCAGAGATTGGAATGATGCAGCCACAAGTCAAGGAATATTGAAAATCCACAGAAATTGGAAGAGAAAAAGAACAGGTTTCACCCTATAACCTCCAAGGGTGTGTGGCCTAGAGGACAACTTGATTTTGAACTTCTAGTGTCTAGACCTTTGAAAATAAATTTGTTGTTTTCAGTTACCTAGATTGTGGTAATTTGTTACAGCAGCCACAGGAATCTAGTACATTTATTAGTCAAAAATTTTAGCATTATTAATTAAGTATGGCAGTCAGGGATGCATACTCATTTAATTCCAGAAGAGTAATTCATGTGCTTCTGGGTCACACGTCTTTGAAAGTGAAAAGTTGCTCTGAATTCAACAAAGCTGTATCAATTTCATGGCCTGTGTTCATAGGTTCCACCATTAATATGACTCTGTTACTGTTGGTATAAAAGCTAAGGACTATATGGAAATTTTATATCAATACTGCCATGAATAGAGATAGAAGAGAAATATGTGGAATAACTCCAAATCCACATATACTTACTAGAAATTGGAAAGAGAAGAAGGAGATAAAGAGAAAGAACTGTTTTCAAAGCAGAAATGGTTTGTCCACATAGCCTTTTTTTTCCCCCATTGCCCAACCATAATAATTTAGCTCCAAATTTAATTACAACATTTCTTTACCAAATAAACTAAGTTATCCACATCTTTGTGTTTATAAATTTCAGGGTTTTAAACTGCTCTTCATAATCTATTATAATAATTAAATTCCTGGTTGATACTTTGAGTATCATTGAGTAAATGATAAAATTTATATTCAAGGAGTAACCCGTGCATTTTTGAGACCAAAAGACGTTCCAAGAGGAATCTATAATAGTTCTTAGTAAAGAATTTTAACATTCTCCCTATTAGTCACTAACGACTGCCACCTCTGCTGAAAGAGACTATAAATAGGAGGTTTTATGAAGAGGAGTGGTGATGATAAATGAAAAATTTATGGTTGTTGATTTGCTTTGCATTTCATCTGGAATAAGTAAGGAAAAGTACACCCACTACTTCCTTATCAACATGGTTAGGTCCAAAGACTAGGTCATTAAGCGAAAATCATCATTATGCAAAAATGGAGGATGACCACATCAGCTCACATAACAGAGGATGACAACATCATTACATAACTGCCAAATAACATCATTACATACTGTCAAACCACTTAGAATCAAAGCCCAGACTGACACATAATCATCATAGCCAACGTTACTCTCACCTTGCACCTCAGCCTTCATTGCTACCAGCCATACACTGTTAATGTGCAAAATAATCCTGTAGTAGATTATTTACTACTGTCATAGATGCAAAAAGGTGGATAATGAAATAATTGATAAGTGAGGAGTAGGTGTAATAGATGTAAGAAAAAAATTTTAGTTAGTGTTTTAGTCCCTATACACTGTTGCTTGCTATTTGTATTTACAAGCAAAAAATTAGGGAAATGTATATCCTGGTTATTAAATACTGCATGTGTTGCCAAAAATAATAATAATAATAATGACAACCAAAAGCTTCAATATGCTGATTGGCTTAGCAAAATACAGGAAATCAAATTAA
This sequence comes from Trichechus manatus latirostris, assembly GCF_000243295.1. Taxonomy (NCBI): domain Eukaryota; kingdom Metazoa; phylum Chordata; class Mammalia; order Sirenia; family Trichechidae; genus Trichechus; species Trichechus manatus. The sequence goes on from NW_004444044.1 coordinate 8,739,307, forward strand.
TTCTATTCTAAAACTTTCTTAAATAAGCATAAGATCAAGCACTTCTCTGGGAAAATAAAAGTGTAGTTTATTTTCTCACATCTGAAACCTTCTTCAAAGAAATAGAGCACATTTTGGCCACAGAAATAAATAGGTTTTAGATTGAGTAAATTTTTAATAATTTGTAGTTTTCTGTTCTCAACCATGTTATGGATTGAAATGTGTCCCCTAAAAATATGTGTTGACATCCTAACCCTTGTACCTGTAAACATGACTCTGGAAATAGGGATTTTTGTTATGTTAATGAGGTCATAGTAGGGTGAGTCCTAAACCTAATCTTCTGGGTTATAAAAGGAGCAGAATAGACATTGAGACACACACACAGGAAAGAGGCCATAAGAAGACAGACACACATGGCAGATGCATCTACAAACCCAATAACTTCAAGGATCGCTGGCAACAGGAAGCTGAAATAGACAAGGAAGTACCTCCTCCTAGAGCCATGCCCTGGATTTGGAATTCTAGCCTGCTGAACTGTGAGATAATACATATCTGTTCTTTAACAATACTCACTTGCAGTATTTTGTTGTTGTTAGGGCTAACAATTCCAGTTGGTGCATATTTCCATCTCCCTTCATTTTTGTATTCAAACTCACCATTTAACACACCCCAATACTTCACATTCCCAGAGCCCATTTTTACTATTTTCCTAGGTAGGGGCAGTTCTAATGGCTTCCACTTGGTTTTTCCTACCATAATAGCCCTTACTCTGTTTGTCAGGGATCCAATGTGGGGGTTCTGCCAGTTGCTGAGTATATCTATTCCAATTATGCATTGGGGAAATCACTACAGGATGGGTTCGGGGACCCACTGGATCTACTGTGAGACAGACATGAGCCAAGACTCCATTAATAACCTGACCTCCCTATGCCCCCACTCTGAGTGGTGGGCCACAGTGACGTTTTGGGTCTCCTGGAATTAGTGTCAGCTCAGAGCCAGTATCCAGTAATACCTGGAAAGTCCGATTATTTCCTTTCCGCAATGAAAAGTCACTCTTGTAAAAGGCCGTAGATCCCTTTGGGGAAGCCTGGGAGAAAGATTAACAGTAAAAATTTTTGGTAGTGTACTGGAGTCCTTCCTCAAGGGGACCCGGCCTCCCCTTCATTCAAGTAGTTGTGGGTCTTTAAACTCACTCAAATCTGGGAATTGATTGAGGGACCGTGACTCTCTATTCTGGCAGTTTGAGTTAGACTGCTGTTCACCTGACCTATAATTCATCCGTTTGTATAGATCAAGTAAATATTTAGTAGATTTCCTATCTATTTCACTCCTAGGGACACCATGACTAAGTAGCCAATGACATAAGTCCATATGAGTCAGACTATTCTGATTACTGCTTTGACTCCTCTGTCCATTACTGTAATGGACATCTTGTCTTTGTCCATTGAGTGCAGCCTCTTGGCCCCTACTACCACGCGGTCCAATCAGCCCCATTGTAGTTAGGTATCTTAATTCAGTTAGGGCAGTTCCCACTGTCAAATCTGACTTACATAAAATAGCAATCACAGCAGTCTTCAAGGATACTGGAGCTCCCTTCACAAATTTGTTCCTCACAGTTGTGGGAAAAGGTGTGTCCTCTGGACACTCCATGTGTGGGTCTGTGGGTCTAACTTGATAAATCCACTCTAGCATGCCAATTTCCCTAAGCCTTTGGATACCTTCTTCTACAGTATACCAAGGCAGGTCTGGTACTTCAACTTGTTTTAATATCGGCCACCTCATAATCCATGCTTCAGCAACCCAACCAAATAAACTATTAGATCCTTTCCTAACTTCTCTAGCTGAAACATTGAAGGAACAGTCCCTGCTTAGTGGACCCAAATCAATAAACTCAGACTGATCCATCTTTACGTTCCTTGCACAATTATCCCACACCCTTAATAGCCATTCCCACACATATTCCCTAGGTTTCTGTTTGTACATATTAGAAAACTCAAGTAGTTCTTTTGGAGTGTAGTGTACCTCCTCCTGGGTCACACTTTGTACTTCACCTTTTGGGGCTCGCTGGGACTTAAGCCTAGTTACAGGTCTAGAAGTCAGAATCGGTAGTGTGGAATTGTTTTGAGAACATTCAGCATTATCTTGTAAAGCATCTGCCTTAGGCGATGCTCTAGGCAATGACTCAGGCAAGTGCTCTTTAGAGGCAGCTGGGCTAGGGCTATTCTCCTCAGATGGGAGTGGAGGGGCTGATGGTTTTTCTGGGAGGGTGGTTTAGCAGATAAACATGAAGTAATCTCTTCAGATGGGACTGGTTCTGCTGGCAGGAGTGATTCAATGGAAATTACAAGCTCAGTGTCCCCAGTTTCCTGATTATCTGCCCATATGTCCCCATCCCAAGACTCAGGATGCCATCTCTTCCCAATCAATGCCCTTACATTAACTTCAGACACCTCTCCAGGTTTGCAATTGAGCTGGTGTTGTAATTCAGCCACTCTTACAATAAAACTCTGGGTTTGGTTTTCAGCAATTTCAGCACGGTTACTACAAGAAATAAGGCTTTCTTTCAAAGCACAAGTGGAAGCCTTGAGGTAATGTATGCGGCACTTGAGCCTTGACTCTGAAGCCCAGAGCGCATCTCTTTCCTTCATCAGTTTGTCTAGGGAAAGTAGGACAAATCAATCAGCTTCCTTATACTTCTTATTCTGACAAAGCTATAGAAAGATATCATACATGTGTTCACCCTGAGCCTCACCTTTCACCAATACCTGATCTACCGGTGGTGATATTTTGCGTATTTGTATCGCCACCTCGCTCCATGGACTAGCAGTGACCTCTTTACTGCTGGAAGCAGAGTCATCAACATCTTTATGACTAACCAGAATTGAGAACCAATTTAGAAAACTCATCTTTACAATTTTGTTTCTCTAGAACCACTCCCAGTACCAAATGTCTTAGGCTGGGTTCTCTAGAGAAGCAAAACCAGTAAAGTGTATAAATATATATATAGAGAGAGATTAATCAAGGAAACAACTCACGCGATTGCAGAGGCTAGAATGTCCCAAGTCCGTGGATGAGTGTAGAGGGCTCTCCCAAGTCACACAGCCGCAGAAGCTGGCAAGCCCAAGATCGGCAGGTTGGAGGCAAGGCTCCTGCTCACAGGCTGTGCAGATCGACGAATGCCAGTTTCAGCAGATAAGCTGACAACTCAAGTCCCAAGAACGGGAGATGAGACGACAGGAAACAGCCGCAGGATCCAGAGAGAACAAAAAGCCAGAAAGTCTGCTTATATTCAGATGTGGGCCACACCCCAAAGGAGACTCCCTTTCATCTGATTGGCTACTCACAGTATATTCAATCATGGAACAGATTACATTAAAACACTGAGAATCATGGCCCAGCCAAGTTGACACACAATCTTAACCATCACACCATTCAAGTGTAATTTTCTCAGAACAGTTTTTGAGAAACTATAATATTTATTTTCATCCTGTAGATGGACTCAAACATTTAAAACATATATACTATTGAAGGAGAACAAATGATGTCAAGCCAAATCTTTAATCAAGAAAGATACATATTACATTCATACTTAAAACTTACTTTTCATAAAACTATAGCATTTGGTGTTGAAAAGAAAGTTTTCTCTGTAACTTTCAAACACCTGCTTGAATCTATTCTAGATAATCTCAAAAAATTGTTCACCTGTGCAAATTCAGAAATTCCTTTCCCATCAACAGCCCTAAGCATAGTGGAACAGGTAAGACAAGAATGGGTGAGTTCAAAATATCAGTCATACTCATAGGGGGAGAGCAAATGTCAGAATTTTCATCAGTAGTCAATGCAAAGGATATTTCAGATGCTGACCACAGTGCCTGATACATAGAAGATTGTCAATAAATATTTATTACATGAATGAAGTGAATGAAAGAATCGCTGAATCAGCGCCCGCGTAGATCCCTTCAATGGAAAGCTAACCAGGTACATGATGGTGAGGTAGTGGGTAGACCAAATTAAGGGAAACTCTCAGTACTACAAGCAATTCTTAAGACTATTCCAGTGCCCAGTTTTAATGGTAATTATAAGACAGCAGTAACATTTAGCAACCTGTAAAAACATAAATCAATACAGCATTTCTGTGAAGAAAATAGTTTTTAAAAGTCCACCGAGTGTGTTTTCAGCTTTTTTCAAGCCACTCATTCAATAACAAAAAGGATACTAGAAATCAGACAGCTGGCCAGTCACTCAGCTCTGATAGCTCCTAGATCATCATAGTTTTCTTAGCTTTAACCTATCATTGTGTACGATCCTTCAGGTGGTTAAGAGTTTCCTTTAAACCAGAATTGATTATCTTTCCAAATATTTACCTCTTATTGTTTGGTTCCATGAAGAATGTCTTAAGTGAAATGGTATTGACTTTTTCAATAAGTATGGAAGGCAACATTCTCAGTGTCCTTCAGAAGTGACAAGTAAGATTCCAATGATGATGAAACTGCATTGAAAAATGGATCAGTGTTTGTGTGGATACATATGCAGAGCCCCTGGAATCAAAACCTGCTTAACTGAGAAAGGACTAATCGTCAAGTGTAGGTGTCATCTGTTTTTAGAATCAAAGAAGGCAAACAGCGTTGGATTTTCCCCCATAAGAATGGTCTTTGTTTGATTTGTTGACTCTGTTGAAAACAGTAGAATTATATTAGAATATGAATTGATTGCTGTATTTTGGAGAGTAAACACAACCTGGAACAAAGGGTACTATCCTGAGTTTATTATTACCTAAAAAATGGAGATTCATTTGACAGATTTTAATCACTACAGTCATTGCCTTCTGGCACGACTGCTGAAGCTGGAGGATGACATTTTATTAAATTCATGTGCTGGTGAATTGTCAGCACTTATTTTGCTTGTATGTTCTGCTGCTTTCAGCATTATTGATCATGAAATTTTAATATAATTCTTGGAAACATATGCTTGCATTCCACGAGCAGCCTTAGATGATTTAGGCCTTAGCTGTCCCCAAGAGAGCAGTCCACATTGTTTTGTGTGTAACTCTTTTTTCCTTTTCTCTCTCCCTTTTTCTTCTGATCCTCTGTCACCTCATTCCTCCATTTTTTTTTTTTTCTCCTGGAAACAAAATATGGCAATGAATGAAAGATTCTAAAACTGGTTTGGTTTAAATTGCAACATCCTAGCTACTCTGGATACTCGCGTTTAAAAAGGTGTATATAACTGAGCCATTTAAGGTAGCTCACTAACATACGCCTATATTTATGCATTAGTACACTAGCTTTGCTTGATCTTCCCGAGTTTTATGTAACTTTGTAATACTGGTTATAATCAAGTTTCTGATACTTAAACTCCTGAAAGCAATAATTTAAAAAAATAGTTTCTATTAACTCATACAAGTGACTTCAAAATTAGCCATTTCACGTATGTTTGACAGAAATGGATATTGACGAAATCTCAATTTCATGATTTTAGGATTTATTTAGACTCTCAGTAGACTCCTGAAAGATATCTTTTCGTTTAGAGCTATGAAGTCATTTTTCTTTTTTTCCTCCTCCTATCCTATCCTGCTGGCAGAGGATGAACATTGCTTGTCTTTACCCGTGTTGGCCTTACAATAAAATTGAAAGTCTGTTCAGTACATTGATTTTTTTTTCCCCCAACAACTTGATTACTGCAATGCTCTGTTAGCTGGCCACTTTTCAACTACTATATCAAATTGCAATATGTAAAAAGCTGAGCTACCAGACTGGTGGTCTGCAACCACATATTTGGGGGGAACAGAATCTGTTTAATTCCTTTCCTTCAATCTTTTGTAGAAGGTGGTTTAATATAGACTATAATCTCTACTACTTAAAGAAAAAATATATCTGTAACTATATTAAAAAGTTTTAAAGATTCTAACAATGAGCAATGAAGTGAGCTGCAAAAATCACACACACCTGAAATCTCCCCTTTCTATAAATTAGCTACAATGGTTCTAGTGACTAAATTCAACTTTAATAAATACGGAGATGAAAACAGTGTTACCAGGTGAAGTGGAATATACCAGATGGGAGGAACTGCTTCAAGTGAAAGGCATGTGTCATGAGCAATGGTGTGTCTGACAAGTTACCATTCATTTCATGTGGATAGTGAATAAAAGAAGGAAAAGAAGAAATTAATAGTAACATGTCTTTAAGAAAATTAGAGTCTAGTCCAAAAAAAATTTCAGTCTGGATTTGAAATCTCTTATTTGCATCAGAATAAAGACAATTTATCTGTATGTATTTATTTCACAGATGTGTAAATTTAAAAGAATGACCTTTCTGAAGATATAGTAATCACGGACATGTATACAATATAATAGCAATAAAATAAAAGATGAAAAATATTTAAAAATATATTTTAACATGCATGGGGCTACCATATACCAAAGCCCATTTTACTTTTGAAGAATTTTGAAAGAAAACATAAATTAAGGGTTAGATAACTAGGAAGAGAATGAATTCAGGTGTTTCTGTTTTTCATGAAGCAAAATGTATCACCTTTCCTGGTGAGCAAAAAATACAAAGTTGGTAGCTTTGAGATACGTTTTTATACATAAAAAATTAACATGTTTAAAACTTCTAAAACCAAGGAATTACCAGATTGTGGCCAAATTCATAGACTCACAAAGACCCACAATCCCTAGTTTGCAATTTTGAAATCCAAAAACATCCAGAAACCAAAAGTTTTTTTTTTTTGTTTCCTTCCTTCCTTTCTTCCTTCCTTCCTTCGTTCATATGAGGCTATTTACTCATATTTTTGTACCCCATTTACTAGTGTACATTTTGCTGCAAAATTGTTAACTTATTTTATTACTAACTGTTGTCCCAGAACCAACTCTGGTGTTACGTAATCTACGGAATATGGACCATATTACCTTTCTGAACATATTATCTATTGAAATAGTTCTGAATTCTGAAACACAATGAGACTCAAGGATTTCAGATGAAGGATTGTGGACTTACACAGTGTTAAAGGCATTGTGCATTGGTCTTGGTCTGCTTTTTCCTTAATTCATTCATTCATTTATTCAACAAATACATATTTTACATCAGCTGTGTTTCAGGAAATGGTCTAGGCACTGGAAAAACAAAGAGAAATCTTATCTGCCCTCAGAAAAGCTTTCAGGCTGAACGGAAAATAGCTATATCAACAGTGAGAAGGAAAAATGTCAGGCTTAGGTAGCTCTTCAACTTAGCATCCGAAACCAAAAACCCATTGCCGTCGAGTTGATTCCAACTCATAGTGACCCTATAGGACAGTGTAGAACTGCCCTGCAAGGTTTCCAAGGAGTGGCTGGTGGTTTTAAAATGCCAACTTTTTGTTTAGCAGCCAAGCTCTTAATCACTGCAACAGGAAATGATGAAGAGGTCCCTTGCAAGTAAGGAAAGCTTCTTAGGAGACCTGAAGACCAGTTTGAGTCGACGCAGTGATTGGGTTTAGTCAGAGCAAATATTGGTTGTAGAGGGTCAGAGAACGATAACCCATCAAAATGTGATCTGGGCTCTCCCAAGTGCGGGAGTCTGGCAGAAGGATAGGTGTGAAGAGCAAAATGACCAGGCATATGAACAGGGTAGGAAAGTTTGATCCAAGGAAGCTTGTTAAGCAAGAGCTTATCATCATGATTGGAGTTGTGTTTCAGTGATGTTGCTTTTTTTTTCAGTAAATAATTGATATGAGGGGATAAACCCAATAGGTCACAGGCTGATCTGTTAGTAGATTGTTGTAATACTTCAGATAAGAAAAGATAAAGGCCTCATTTAAGGCATTAATCTGTGAAATTAAACCTCCTTAAAGAATTTGCAAATATATGTACAACTTGTGAGTGTTTAAGTGATGTTAACATTATTATTATAAGTTTAAATAGATTCAACATATGTTGCTGGTATGTACCTGTAACTCTGCACAATATGTATCCATGACAACAAAGAAAGAGAATGCCCAAAGCAATTATAAACTGGGGATTTTAAAAATACTGCCATTTAAATAATTTTAGTTTAAAAAGGAACATAACAAACTGAAATTAAGTCTTATTTTTTTTTTCCTGTCTATATTCTTTTTTCTTCATAAGTAGGTCAGCTACCATGGCATAAAGTGGATTCCCTCAATGTGGCCAAATACAGCTTGAAGCTATTAAGTATGAGTTCCATGAGCGTTTTATCAGTTTTCTTCGAACCAAATTCCTAGATTAATTCCTGTTACATAATGTGAACTCAAACATATTTGTTTAATACATACATACATGAATAAATAAATGAATCCAATGAATATAGAGGAGAGAATTGCTTTGTTTATAAAAGTGTGTTTCCAAATTTGTATCCCACATTGTATTCCAAAGCCGAGAAACAGATAACTGTAGAAATTTATCTATTAGTTTCTATCCTTACCCCACCATTAGAGCGGAAAATTTGTCATTGATATTAAACTTAAACCTACATTAATAAATTTACTTCTCTCAAGCTGATGTGTGTATATGATTTGTTTAGCTTAAAAGTCACCGGAATAAGATCTATCAAGTTACTCCTCTTTCTGAGATTCTATTTCTAGCTCCAGTTGTTGTGAAACATGAAACGACTTAAATCTCAATTGCTGGGCCATCATTAGTTTAATGTGGCTTTAAGTGAAACTCTGAGAACAAGTTCCTCCTTTCACTGAAGACAGGGTCATTGCCCATGCAAAATAGTAATCTCTCCACAAAAGAAAAAGAAAATCATTACCTTATCCTTCAGCCTTTACCTAGGCCATGCTACCTTAATGAAATATCTGATTTTAAAGTACTTACTAAAAAAAAAAAAAAAAGCTATCAAGAAATGAGTGCTGTGTGCCATGCATGTCACATACATTATTTCATGTATTCCTCAAAAATATCTATCAGTATTACAGATACCATCTTATAAGCTAGGAAATTGTAGCTTAGTGAGTTAAATAATTCATTCTAGGTCTCAAACTTAGTAAATGATAGAGCTATAATTCCAGGATTGGAAGTCTTGAAAGACATCCTTTCACCACTGAAAAATAATATATACTATTTCCACAAGCTTCCCTTGAGATCTGCATTAACCCACTGCTGTTGAGTCGATTCTGATTCATAGCGACCCTGTGAGTAGAACTGCCCCACAGGGTTTCCCAGGCTATAAATTTTTATGGAAGCAGACTGCCACATCTTTCTCCTGCAGAGTGGCTGATGGGTTCAAACTGATTGACTATCTTTTAGCAGCCAAGGATTTAAACACTGTGCCACCAGGGCTCTAAATTTATATTTCATATCTAGAATGACATATATGTTTTTGGTATATCACATATCATATAAAGTCTCTTATGGAGAGAATACTGTGTCAAATTAAATAATTTTCACCCATTCTCATACTGCCATTCTTAAGGCACTTTAAACGCTATAAGAAGAGTCATCAGGTATGAGATATTCAATCATTGAGAGTTAGTGACTTTTATTCAGTTACTGACAGATTGTTAACCCATTGCCATCCAGTAATTTTGACTCTTGGCAATCCTGTGTGTTACAGAGTAGAACTCTTCCACAGGGTTTTCTTGTCTGTGTTCTTAACGGAATCAGATTGCCAGACCTTTCTTATCTGGTATTCCCTGAGTGGGTTTGAACTGCCAACCGTTAGAGTAGGAGTCAAGTGCAAACCATTTGTGCCGCCTGTGGACCTTTGAGAAGTTATTAGAACGTGAAAAAACAATTGCATGGTATAAAACAAAGATACTGAACAAGTATTCTTCAACTATTCTATGAGTTATAAATTAATCAAATAATCATAATAATCATGATCATAAGAAGATTATATTGTGCAAGAATAGCACTAGGTAATCCTTTTTCATCCATTATCTCATTTAATCCTCCAACACAGTTAGCCTACGTTTAGTTTTTCCTCTCCTTCTACATATGATTTATTAAGAAATCCAGTCATAGAGTTACCTTTGCTTTCTGACTACATCCAATTCAAAGCAAAGCCTTGCTTCCTTACCTTCCTCCCCACACACACATTATGTAATACAAGGCCAAATCCTGTAACAGATCCTTTCAAACACCCTTTTACTGAGGTGCACCATGGTTCACCATGTCGTGCATGTATTCTCCCTCACTGCAACAAGTAACTGCAACACGTGTGTTCCTGGTGGTCTTTGCCTGGAGGGCACTGATAAATCTCAATCCAATGTATATCTGTTATATGAAACTGATACCAAATAACTAGTTAGAAACTTCTAGTTTGTTGGCTTGCTTTTGGCTTACTTACAATAATTTCTCCCTATAAATATACAGTTTCTTTGTTACAAAAGTCCTAGATAATAAATTTTTTTCTTTTTTTTTTGATAATAAATGTTTTCTACTTTTTAAAAAATTATTCTTGGAAATGTCAGTAAAGTTTCCATGCTAGCTATAGGCATCGATTCACAGAGTATGTCTTAACAATAAAATCTAATACCTGTGAAAGCCAGAATCTATATAAAGTGTAAACCTTACACATAGAAGGAAAACTCAGATATTTTCCAGTAATAGGAGGCAATAAAAAAGTGGTTAAGACTGCACCCTCTCAAAGGCAGAAAACTTGCAAAACCCAGAAAAACAAGGCAGTAACTTCGAGTTCTGGCTCTCACAGGTTTCACTGCACCTTCATTATAAAATGTTTTATTCAGCTGAAGTTCAGTAAAGCTATTTTTTGATCAGCTGTTTTCATCAAACATCATGATTTGTTTGGGTATCTTGAAAAACAGGCAACTGAAGCCAAAAGCCAAAAGCAAGGAACACGATACTGGTTTGGGTTAACGGTGTGCTCAAGATTTTCACAAAATGATTTTAAAACCCCAAGGTGAAAAGTCAGTGAGTCAAGTAGTGCCAAGGAAACCATTATGACCATGCTGTCAGGCCCTGCTTGATCAGGTCATTCTCAGATTTGTGATAAATCAGAGAGATTAATTTGACACAACATCCAATATCTTTTTAATCTATAAATCTTCTCATACAGAGGCCTCCATTAATTTAAAAAGAAAGGAATCAGATTCAGAAAGCAAGTTAACATTACTTTTTTTTTTCAAAATGATCATTGTTGTGACCTTCCAAATTTCAGAAGAATAGGAAAGAAAAGGGAAGAATGGGAAACTGATTCATCTAGAATGCAGTTTATAGTGAAATATACTGTGTCTATGAAGTGGATTTTCAGGAACTTTTAGCCCCACTTAAAAGAAAGAGAGAAACTATCCATAGTTCTTGATTAGGTGTTGTATTTGGAGGGTGAGCTAATTTTCTTTGCATCTTCTTGCAACTCTTGCTTTGCTTATATAGCCAAGTCTTAGTTTTAGTTCCCCTAGCAATGGATCGGAGAAAAGGCAAAAATGTAATACCTTCATGTGTCAGCAGCTTTCTTTTATTTTCATATTTTAAAAGTTTAATTTCAACATTTATTTAACTAAATATAATTGAATGTTAAGGAATTATGCCAACTCTAAACTATTCTAAATACAAAGTTTTAAAAAATGTATAATAAAATTAAGGTTTTGTTTATTTTTCTTCAGTATTACTCTTGGTAAGAAATTGTTGACTACTAAACAAATTTTAAATTATCTAGATCAAATTATAACCTTTATCAACAACCAGTTCCTCTTATTGTGTTCCCTGTTGCATCTTCTAAACAACATTTTCAGCTGTTTCAGAAGGTGACGTTTAAGAGTAGCCAGAAATGATTTGATTAAAGGGAGGTTTAAAATGGATGGAAAAAAACACGCAATGAGATTTGCATTCTAAGCTCTATCATTATCACAAAGTAAAGCAGAATAATTTTACCACAGAATCTTTCCAATTTTATACCAAAAGTACAAAATTCTTCAGGTCATAAAATATTCTTAGCTCTTTAAACGTAGGTTGCTATTGCTAAAAGAGAGAGATAATTTAGTATGTTTCATTTTGCCTTTTGACCACATCAGTTTTAGTTCAGAAATGTGTACACCCTTCTTTCTGACCGTTCTTGTTCCCATTTGCCTTATATATTGTTCACAGTTTTCTGGTGTAAAACACTTCCCATTTTTCTGCTTTGCAAGGGAGATAAACGTCTCCTAAGACAATAACTCTCCCTAAAATTTACTTATTTTAAACAATTTTTGCTATAATAAACAGATAATATGTGTACACATATATAGAATAAGTTGTATTATGAGGAACCTAGATGGTATAATATTGCTGCAAATCATTTAAGTTAAGCTCATGGTGAAATGGCTTTCTATTTTATCATGGCCATCTCATCCAAAATTTTTATCTTGAATCAAAGTAATAAAGTTATTTACAAAATTGAAAGACCACCACCTTACCCAAAATTGACATCTTAAAGACAAAAGTAAGCAAAAATGGCTTAGGAAATACCATGTCATTTTGTATAAGGAGAAATTCATGGTCATACAAAGATAAATCACACTAAAATGAATAGATTTTATTCTGAGAAGATATGTGATGTCAAAATAAGACTCAAAAATGTTCAAGTACCAATTAATGCAGAGAATTTGTTCCCAATTCATTTTATAATAGTCAACATGTCAGAAACATTTAAAAAATATATTAGTGGTCCATCATTCTCATAGAGATTCGTAGATGTTTGCTATTAGCAATATTGAAGTAATCGCTAACGAACCATGTTAGTTGCACTAAGGTGATTAATGAAATAGACTTCTTGGTTTCACAAACTATACAACCCTTGAGATGATTTCAAATGGCTTCTGAAGTGAGTGAGAAAAGGCAAAATTGAAATGTGGGCATTTAACATTAATTGTAATTTCTTGAGTTACAAGTTACTAAAAAGTGAGGGAAACAGACTCAGGAAAGTGACACCAGTTTTGTGTGCTGTTTATCCTCCTTTTAGATCTACCTTAATGTGCTGCATGAGTTTTACGAAGTATGAGCTTCGATGCAGCTTGAATTCATGAACTGAAAAAAATGAGGACAATGCTGCTACTACTCAACCTCAGCAGAAAAACAGGATAAATGCATAAATGCCAAAGTTCATGTAAAATAGTAACCTAAATTTTAGTATGTTATAAGAAAGCCCCTTTCAGAAGGAAAGTTAGCTTACTTTCAAAACCCCTGAAGCAATAATCAGCTTCGAATTCAATGTCAGGTTCTAATTCCTTAAAGAGAAAAAGTTCTATGCAAAATTAGCGTGAGATTTACAGTAGAATCCTTTTATTATGTAGCCATAGGCCAATGAAGAGAAAGTGGTTAATTTCCTGGTATATTTTACTGAATGCACCAAGAAAAATAAGTGTCCACCATGAGATTTTAAAATCCCCTTAGAGCCTCGTGTAAAAATCATGTATTCTCAGACATAAAACCCAAAACTCGTTGTTGTCAATTCCAACTCATAGTGACCCTAATAGGATAGAGTAGAACTGATCCATAGGGTTATCAAGACTGTAATCTTTACAGAAGCAGAGTTCCCTATATTTTTTCCAGAGCAGCTGATGGGTTCAAACTGCCAACCTTTTGGTTAGCAGCTGAGCGTTTAATCACTTTATCACCAGGATTCCTTTCCCAGACACAACCACCCCCTAAATAATTCCTGCAATAATTAGGAACCTGTGGTGATGGGATTTCATTTGGGCAATAAGATAGGAACAGGCAGGAAGAGCTTGTAAATCTGTCACTAATTTTACCCAATATTTTGGGTAAAAATAATTTAGTGCTGATTAGAGTGTATTTTCTTGTTTATGTTTCCTTCAATTTACACATTTCAAAATGTGACTCAGAATACATTTATACACTACCATCTAACAGAAATAATTTAATGTATTTCATTATGTGGTCAGTGAAAGATTTAGGCTATTTTTTTTTTCAACAGAAATGCAACATTCTTTGACTTCTACTAATTTTAGCAAAAGAAAAAGTATAACACTTTTTTTTCAAGGACTTTTTTTTTCCCCCATAGTCTGCTATCTCCCAAACTCACATACTCTACATCAATCTCATTGATAATATGTCTTTGCCTTTCATTGAAATTAAGATTGCCTTCTCTAAAACTGAAGGTAGATAGGATCATCAGAATTCACATGGCAGATACCAACTTGGGCCTCCCAAGAGCCCCTTTCAAAAATCACTCATTGCCCAGATTTGGGAGAGTGGTTAGCTGACAGAACCCAACTATCTATCTTCACTGTCAAAGTCTGCCTCAGTTTCTGAGTAGAAGTGCCACTCTTTAAGGAGTGACCTCTAACCAATGACTGGGGAGACTGTTGTACAAGGGCGTAGCCATTTTTGCCCAAGCTGGTGCTCCTCTAATAGGAAGTCTTTCCTCCAGAGCTTGCAATGATGTCCTGTAGATGAATAACATAAAGCCGAGTGCAATTAACAAACAATTTAAACTAAGTATGAGAGTCAGAGTCTCCTTATTAGTTTACTAAGAAACACTCATGTCCTGCAGTCTTTGAGGAGAATTATGCTGAACATCATTTCCAGGATTTAATAATTTTAAATAATGAGTTTAAGTTTTAGTGCCGAACTTAAATGATGGCTGAATGCTCAACCCAAGTAAAGTTTTTTTAGGACGTGTTCAGGACTCTAACTAGGAAAACCTGATCTGCTGACATGTAGGATAGGGATAACTGTGAATGTATCCAAAAATTTGGCTTTCCAGGGTTTTTACTCCTCATCATTAAGAGTTAACATTCCTCTGTGTGAAAAGATCATGAAGAGGTCTTTCTGCCATTAAAACAGCATGTGCCCTCTCATAAACTACCCCTACCTCCTCTCCTCAAAAACAGGCTTATGAACAGGGTGACTTCACAGTCCAAAGAAATCTGGATCATCTAGACGTCCCATAAAACATCACATTGATCTATTCTGTCAATGATATCCTGCTGATTGTGTCGGAAGAGCAAAGGTAGCTACCATGCTGGAGACCCTGAGAAACACATACAATTAAGAGGGTGGGGAATTAGCCCTGCAAAGATTCAGGGAGTTACCATTTCAATAAAATTTTTAGGAATACAGTGGTCAGAGGCATGCTGGATATCTGTCATGGATTGAATTGTGTCCCCCAAAAATATCTGTCAACTTGGCTGGGTCATAATTCCCAGTATTGTATGATTGTGTACAATTTTGTCATCTGATGTGATTTCCTTATCTGTTGTAAACTCTATCACTATGATGTAATTAGATGGGTTAGCAGCAGTTATACTGATGAGGTATACGAGATTGGATAGTGTCTTAAGCCAACCTCTTTTAAGATATAAAAGAGAGAAGTGAGCAGAGACACATGGGAACCTCATACCATCAAGAGAGCAGTGCCGGGAGCAGAGTGTGTCATTTGGACCTGAGGTTACTGTGCTGAGATGCTCCCAGACCAAGGGAACTGATGACACGGACCTTCCTCTAAAGGCGACAGAGAAAGCATTACCCTGGAGCTGATGCCCTGAATTTGGACTTGTAGCCTACTAGACTATGAGGGAATAAATATCTGTTTGTTAAAGCCATTCATTTGAGGTATTTCCATTATAGCAGCACTAGGTAACTGAGACAGTATCCCTTCCAAATTAAAAAAATAAATTGCAGCATTTCCTACAAAGAAGTAAGCACAATGCCTAATAGACCCCTGCACATTCTTAAAGTAACATTCTACATGTGTGAATGCTGCTCTGACCCATATACCAGGTAAAAATGGAAGGCTTTGAGGCATAAGAAGACTCCATGGGACAAAACATCCAGGAGAATGTTTTATGTGAGAGAGGTCACTTGTGTAAAAAGATGTTGTTTGATGTTTATTGAAAGCCCTTAAAGAAAGACTCAAAACACAGGCTCCTGATGTCCTAGAACAAGGCTGTGAAAACTGTAGCAGAGAATGATGTGCCTATTGAAAACAACTACTGTCATGCTACTGAGCATTAATAGAGATGGAAGAAATACTTGGCCAGTAATCATGGATCTGGAACTGTTCATCATGATATTGGTCCTTTTGAACCCATCAAGTCTCAAATCTTGGCCGGCTATGCAGCAGTCTATTGGAAGGTACAGACGTATGCCCAAGACAAAGCAAAGTCAGGACAGAGGACATAAACTTACATGAGCTGGTGGTCCAGACCTCCATGTTGTCTAACAGGGCTACCCCAGTGCCTCTCCCTCAGCTTAACCCTATGGTATGATTCCAGTCAGTCCTGTATTATCAGATTTTTAGGAGGAAGAACCTAACCTCGGTTTATGTATAAGCTTCCCAACAAGTGAGTATAAGCTGAATGGAGAATGACAGCATTATGGCACTGAAAATCAGTGGTTAGGAAAAGAGTTTTCCAAATGTTTGGAGTTTTGGGAGGTACAGCTTATCTTCCACTTTATATAGTAAGAAAAGTGTCCTGAAGATATATATGGCCACATTGGCATGGTGAATGGCCTATGCAACTATAAGCCTGAAAGGGAAAATATTAAAAGAACAGGAAAAAGAAGGCTTGCATTAGAGGCATGTGAATAGACATATGGAAGTGTGTGCAAATTGTGAAGATCTTTGTATCATATGTTAAATCCCACCAAAAAGTATCTGCCACAAGCAAGTAGACAAAATGACGTAGCTAGCTGACATTAACCAGTATTTGTCAGTGATCACTCCAGTGCTGCCACAATGGGCACACTAACAAAGTATACATGGTGGCAGTGATACAGACTATGCATGGGACCAACATCATGGACTCCTACACACAGCAAGGTTGATTTAGCAATTGCTGCCTCTGATTGTCCAGCAACATATACTGATGCACCACTATGGCAGTATTCTTTATGGGGACTAACTGGCTACTTGGTGGCAAGCTGATTTCACTGGGATTCTTCTGTTATGAAAAGGTCACTAATTTGTTCTCACAGGAATGGATATGTAGTCTTCATATGGGTATGACTTTCTTGTCTGCAAGATCTCAGCCAGCACCACTCTCCAAGGAGGTACAGAATGCCTGACCCATATTAATGAAATCTTATACAAAACAGCATCTGCCGAGAGAAACCACTTTACAGAAAAGGAGGTGTAAGTGTAGGTCCATAACCATGGCATCTTCTGTTCCTGTCACATACAGCACACCCCAGTAGCTGCTGCCCTGGTGGAGAACTGGAATGACTGGAGAACATGGAACAGGAGAACTGAGGCAATACCCTAAAATGATGGGATGCCATCCTCCCAGTCATGGTATATACATTGAATCAGAGATCTTTATACGGTGCTCAACCCATAATGAATGGGTACCTGAGTCCAGGAACCAAGGGGTGGAAGCAGGAGTCAGCAAATGTACTATCTCTTAGGGACCGTGTGCCTCACATTCCTGCAACTCTGGGCTCTGCAGTGTTAGAAACACCTGCTCCCCAAAGCACGCACAATATCATGGGGGACAGACTAAGAGCCCTATTGAAATATCAGCAATGAATGCCAACTGGGCATTTTGAGGTCCTTGTGTCTAGGCAACAGAAGACAAAGGATTCACTATCTAGAGGGCTGGAGGGCGGGTAACTGACCCTAATTAGCTGGAGGAAGTAGAGTTGCTTTTACACAGCGGAGGTAGGGATTATTATGTACAGAATTCAGCACACGGTCACTTCTTAGTTCTTCTTGCCTAAATGTAAATAAACAAGTATAACAACTATATAAGCTGATAGATATTAAGCTCTCAGACTCCTCTGGAGTAAACGTCTATATCACCACCAGGTAAACCACCAAGATCATAAGAGATGGTAACTGAAGGTAAAAGAAATTTGGAATGAATAGAGGAGCAGGGAGATGAAGTTGTTGTCGTGAGGTGCCGTTGAGTTGGTTCCAACTTATAGAGACCCTATGTACAACAGAACAAAACACTGCCTGATTCTGCGCCTTCCTCACAATTGTTGTTATGCTTGAGCCTAGTATTGCAGTCACTGTGTCAATCCATCACATTGAGGGTCTTCCTCTTTTCCCTGGCCCTCCACTTTACCAAGCATGATGTCCTTCTCCAGGGACTGATCCCTCTTAATAACATGTCCAAAGTATGTGAGACATAGTCTCGCCATCCTTGTTTCTAAGGAGAATTCTGGTTGAAGAACACCATTTAAATTCCTGAGACCAACCTCAGCAATTGGCATTGAAGTTGACCTCACTAAACTTCCTCTTCTAAGTCTTCCCTTTCCTCCCCTTTTTTCTTTTACAAGTTTACTCCTCAATAAACCTTTTGCCCTCGTAATTCTGTATCAACATCAGTTTCTTGAAGAACTTGACCTCAACAGCTTGCTATAATCAATTAGTATCAGTTTTCATTATTTTTTGCATAGAAGTTTCAGGTTATTTTCATTCATTCATTCATTCATTTTTCTATGCATATCTAAATATGTTTTCTCTGATTCCAAGGCATGGACTAGATTCTGTCCAAGGCAGTGCATTGTATTAGTATTCCAACATGAATCTTGCCCTTAAGAGATTAACAGTCAATGCTAGTGATAAAATACATTCATAGATAAAAATATGTTCATTCCCATTAACATTCAAGATATAAAGTACTCTGAGCATTCAGATGAGCAAGATGGTCATTGTTTTATTTTGCGAAATAAGAGTAGGCATCATAAAGGACATGACAGCTGCTCTGGGCCCTAAAGAAGATTTGAACTGTAGAAAGTTAGGACAGGATCAGTGTGGGCAAAGGACACACAAGTGTGACTTTAATCTTTTCACCTGTCTACACACACAAAACTGAATATAAATAGTTTGTGTTTTTGATTAATTAGTAAATAAGATACATAAATTTATATCTTTCAGTATCCCCAAAGTAATGATTTGTTGTATAAAAAAATAAATAAATAAAAGCAAAAACTGAAGATGTAGAGGACAGAGGGAAAACCTTATTTAAGTCAGACATAGATGGATTTGAAACTTAGCTCTCCCACTTACTTTGGGCAATACCTTCCTATCTGGTCTCTTTGACTTCAATATTCACTTACTCCAATCCATCTGCTATAAGGCTGCTAAAATTTTGTCTCTTGTATAAAAGCTTCCAGTAAATTTTGAATACTTTAACATGTCAGAGAAGGCCCACTCTGCCATCATGTGCGAGTATCCAGGGCTCTTGACATACCGTCTTGTGTTTCTTTGGTCATACCATGCCGTCTCAAATGCCTGACATTTTACCAACTGCTCCTGCTCTGTTAACCATTTTCACTCGACTAACTCAACTCTCTCCTTATTCTTCTAGATACACTTTAGTATCATCTTCCTTGAATAAGTTGCTCTGTCTCTGAAGCTGAGTTAAAAGTCTCTTCTCTGTATTTCCATGGCCTTTGTTTCAAAGCACAGCAATTACCATTACTCCTTCTGATAATCATTTGTTGGTTTACTGTCTCTCCCAGCATTCTAAATGAAAAATACTATTTTCTTCTACCTTAGGTCTATCTGAAAGGAGTATGTAGGCTGACATCTTGTAGGTATTCAGAAAAAGTTGTTTGAATAATGTCAGTATATAGGCATTAGAAATCACGAATATATGCAAGAAAACAAAACTAAGAAAAAAAGAGATACAGTCTTAAATTTATATCCTGAGAAACAATGCTATTTAAATAGTAAGTAAATAAGACAAATCTTGGGGGTTTTTTGGACTCTGGAGGATCAGTAACCTTTCCTGTCATTGGGGCGTTTTTCAACATATGAGTCTTGCAAGGAGCTGAAGACCGTGTCTCACTGTAGAAGTCAAAAAGGCCAGATACTGATTTTTCCCAGTTTTCCTTAAATCAAGGGGACAGGTACGTGACAAGTGGGCAGGCATATGTCAATGGGGCAGGCACATAACTTTTGGACTTTGAATCAAAAGGTAGTGTTAAAATAAGAAGGATAGTAGATAAAACATCCGGGAGGATAGCAGCAGCAACAAGTAGTAGCATCCAGGTTTCAGGTCCAGCAGGAGCAGCAGCATCACCCTCCTGCACAGCAGCTAATGCAGTGTCAGCCACAACAGGGCAGCTCTGTCCTAAGGGACCTGTTTCTGGGGTCTGACTTCAATTAGTCTGGCTGCTGACTTGCGTCCCTTGTTTCTGACCATTCCCAAGCTTGATTCACAACCTTTCCAAGGCACACAGTTAGCCACCAAATACACATTAAATAAATTTGTGTTTTCTGTAACTAAGGCAGAGTTGTTTTTTGCTTCAAAAAACACTGACTAATACAAAGAGATGATACATTAACAGGCTCAGATGGATGAGGAAATCAGAACAAGTGGCTTTAGAAAAGTCAAAAACTTAGGTGGAATCCTGGATTCCTCTCTTTCCTTCAACCTCCACATCCAAACTGCAAGAAAGGCATGTTGTCTTATCCTCCAAAACATGTCCGAAAATGTACTTTACTAATTTTCCATCTCCGTTACTACTACTTTCATCCAAGCCACAATTCTTGACTATTTTAAGAAAAAATTTGTGTAAAGGTGCTCTCCAGGTCCCACATTGCTTTAAAGCTTTTCATAAGCTAGTGCCTGATAGGTTTTGGATTCTACGAGCTCAATAGATAGATATCAGATACAAAGTTTTGTCAGAAGTTTTATTTTATATTTAAGATTGCATTAAATATTAATCAGCTATTTGTTCTTTAGATCTTGAAGTTGTAGGATAATTGCAAAAGCCTTTACATCCCACGTTCTTGTCCATCTTTAGAGGAAAAAAGAGAAATAAATTCACCTATTGTCAAGTTCTCTGGAAGCAGCCTGGTACTTTTTCTCTCTTGAGGTGACCAGCCTGCTTCAACTGAATGATTGACAGAGATATCATATTACAATTTCTTTTTTGGAGCATATAAAGACAAGTTTCTCTGTTTATTAGAGACGATATTGCAAGGTATCAAGCATGGAAAATTTTCATGACACAGTTGAACATATAAAGATTACTAACCACTTCGTTTCTTGGTTATTACTAATATAACTGGTTTACAAACACATTAAGTAAGCAACTTGATCTCTTCTCCCATTGCTCTAGACAACTTGCACTGTTCACTTGCAAGAAGCATCCTTGAATTCATTGGTGCCTGTAGCTTTCGGTTTCTTTTCTTCTTTACTTTCTCTCTCCCTCCATTCCTCCTTGTTTGCCTTTTGCTGAAGATTTTTAATACCATAGTTGATTCCTTCAACAGATATCCAACTATTCTGATTTCTTTTCTCATGTTTAGTGAGTTGAATTTCTCCATTTTAACCACATTGTCAAATTTTTCCCATGCAAGTATTTGTATATTCTCTAAATATCTTTTTGATGTCTGAAGATTGGTAGTGATGTCTCCTTTTTCATTCCTGATATTAATAATTATTATTTTCTGTTTGTATGAATCAATCTTGCTAGGCATTTATCAATTTTATTGATATTATTCTCAAAGAATAAAATTTTGGCTCTTTTATTTATGTCTATTTTTATTTTATTAATCCTGCTTTTATAATTATTGTTTATGTAGGCTTTCCATTTTTATAAAAATTAAAGGCAGATTATATAGAATTAAATATGTTTAAAAATCAGACAGTCAAGTTAAAAATCTTCAAATGTTATAGTTCAGCTGAAAAATAAAGGGCTGTGAGATGAGAAGGAGAGGAGAAATAGGAATACTCTAATCATGTAACCAAATTATTTGAGACTGCCTGGAAACATTTTCAGTAGATAAATTATGAAAAAAAACAAATTAAGTATATTATTTAGAATTATAATCACTGGAATAACTAATATTTAATATAAATCTAACAAAATCTCTGAAGGGGTTACAGGTGAAAATGGAATTTTTCACCAGTGACAAGTTTTAGTTGAGTTCTTCATGTGGGAATGTCTAAATTTGGCAATCAAGAAATAGTAGTACCAGCATGTTATCCCTAGTTCCTTTGGTAAGTATAATGTATCAGTTCACATTAGGGTCAGCTGTGAAAAATAGGGAAAACTGACAGTGACTTCATTTAAATAGATATTTTTTCTCTTATAAAAATTTCTGAAAGTAGGCTTTGTAGATGTCAGACTGTTGCTTCTTTTATTTGTTACTTCTGCAGGCTCCTCTTTTATGCTGATCTGTCACCCTGAGTCTGGCTATTAATATCCTAATATGGAGTTTGAATTCAAGTGTGTCAGAAAATGAAAGTGTGTGGCCCTTCTCTTTAAGAACACTTCTCCAAAGTTTTGCATAAATTTCTGCTTACATCTCATGCCATATCTTAGTTAAATTACAATAGGCAATAGGTCCTACTAAGAATAAACCCAAAGGTGTTGAGAAAGCACCTGGAGTTAAGCAGCAAGTAGTCTCTACCAGAAATCAAAAGAAAGATAAGGAGGAATAATTAAAAGGGTTTACCTCTGGGTTAAACAGATTATGTTTCAGAGATAGTAGAAAGCATTTACTTTCAATTACAACATATAGAATGTGGTGGTGGCTATATGAAAGCATTCAGTAGCTATTATAATATGTTGAATGAGAATATATAATAATAGAATAATACATAATATATTGCTTAGTAGAATAAAAACTATATGAAAACAAAATAATTGTTATGCTACTGTTATGGATTGAATTGTGCCTCCCCCAAAAAAATGTGTGTTGTAAATCCTAACCCCTATACTTGTGAATGGAAACCCTGGTGGCATAGTGGTTAAGTGTTCGGCTGCTAACCAAAAGGTTGGCAGTTCAAACCCACCAAGCACTCCTTGGAAACCCTATGGTGCAGTTCTACTCTGTCCTATAGGGTCACTATGAGTTAGAATCTACTTGAAGGCAATGGGTTTTTATACTTGTGGATGTAATCCCATTTGGCAATAGGATTTTTTTATTATGTTAATGAGACCATATCAGAGTAAGGTGTGTTTCAAGCCTTTGAAATAAGGTGAAGCCTGTGACAGCTGGAAATTCCACGGGACTGCCTTGTTTTTCCTGGTCTCACAAGTTTTCCGCCTTTGACAAGGTGCAGTCTTACCACTTTTCCATTGCTCTCTATTAGTGAAAAATATTTGAGTTTTCCTTCTCTGACAGGTCTCTGCCTTACACAGGTTCTGGCTTTCCCAGGTTTTCCTGTATGAAAAGAGCAGATTATCACAGAGAAGCAAGCACAAACGGGGGGCGGTGCGGGGGAAGATGCAAGCCACATGAAGATTGCCAAGGAATCAAGGAACAGAAGCTGAAGAGGGAAGCACCTTCCTCCAGAACCAACAGAGAGAGAAAGCCAGCACCCTGAATTCAGAATTCTGGATGCCTAAACTGTGAGAAAATAAATTTCTGTTTGTTAAGACCACCCAAGTGTGATATCTATTTTATAGCAGCACTTGGTAACTAAAACAAATACCATTATTTTTAAAACATCATCTGTATATATATGATAGTGTGTGTATACATATATATGCATATAAATAAACAAGCATACACAAAAAAAATTTAAGGAAATGATCAAATGTCATTTTTTTTGTATTTTTACACATTTGTCCAAGATATTACATTATTTACATACAAAGACATCTATTATATGTATGTGTGTGTGTGTATATATATGTATATATATATATTTACATATGTTTATTGAACCTAAGCAGTGAATCATTTGAAAACCAAAGGTTAATCTTTATGATTCAGATGAAAGAATGCTAGGGCTGTCAGATAATCCACCACATCTTCTAGACTGCTTATTGGAGAAATTCTCTTCTTTTCTATATATTATAGAGATGTTACAACTTCATGAAATATTTGTGAAGCAACAATGATTGTGGGTGAGTTAAAATTTATTTTTCAAAGCCATCTTTATAAAAACAATTGTAGTATTTTTGGGGCTATTATTGCATCATTTACTCTACCATCTCCAAATTGCAGTAAATTCAAATATAAGAAAAATGAATAATTACTTGTGTTAGCTCTGCATGAAACGTTGGTTGATTAGATAGACTAGTAAAGAAAACAAAATGACCTGGTGAGAAACCATCTGTATTTCTGTCTGACCCTTTAAAAGCATTTCTCCTACACTCATTGTCACAGTGTTCAATAACAATGTAACAGAAGCTTTATCACCAGGATATCATAAATGTATTTCATACCTTCTTGACATGCTTGTATTGCCTCTTGAAACTTTTCAGGGTTGTCTTTATTAGGCATCTTCCCATATCTATTTGGAATCCACAACGTGGAATGTTACAAATGTCTGAAAAGATATCCATGTGTCAACCTAAAATCAAGTTATATATATCAAAAGCAAGAGATGGAAAAAACTGAAATAAATGTTGCTCTCATGTCATGGTTTGAATTATGTCCCCCCAAAAATGTGTGTATCAGTTTGGCTAGGCCATGATTCCTGGTACTGTGTGATTTTCCTGTATGTGGTAAACCTGCCTCTATGATGTTAATGAGGGAGGATGGGTGGCAGTTATGTTAGTAAGGCAGGACTGGATCTACAAGACTGGATTGTGTCCTGAGGCAATCTCTTAGGATATAAAAGACAGAAGTGAGCGGAGAGACAGGGGGACCTCATACCATCAACAAAGCAGTGCCAGGAGCAGAGCGCGTCCTTTGGACTGGGGTCCCTGCACAGAGAAGTTCCTAGTCCGGGGGACTGAGAGAGAGAAAAAGCCTTCCTCTGGAGCTGATGCCCTGAATTTGGACTTTTAGCCTACTTTAACTGTGAGGAAATAAACTTCTCTTCCTTAAAACCATCCACTTGTGGTATTTCTGTTACAGCAGCACTTGATAACTAAGACATCTCAATATCAAATCAATATCTCAATATCTGCTTGTGTTTATGGTTTATTATTTGACTGACAAATGCTTTACATAAAACTAGTGAATCATTTTGCTATGTATGGACAAACTCTGTTTCAAAAATATTATGAAATCCTCACAGTTTAAGACAGAAAGTAATTAAAGATATAATGAATGCTGTCAGGTAGCTATCTCCTAGCTTTAAAAATGATTAATTTTTTTACAATCTTGCCTTCATCTTTACCTTCTTGTGAAGTATTTTAAAGTAAATTCTAAATATTATTTCACCTGTAAACCATTTTCTAATAAAATGCTTATTAAAACAACAAAACTAACAATATCATTTTTACACCAAATGAATTAATAGCAATTTCTCAATGCCTAATACAGAATCCAAGCTCAAATTTTCTTAATTGTTTCAAAATATTTTTAATTTGTTGAAATTATGATATCAATAAACCGAACCCGTTGCTGTCAAGTCTATTCTGACTCATAGTGACCTTGTAGGACAGAGAAAAACTGCTCCATAGAGTTTCCAAGGCTGTGATCTTTATGGAAGCAGACTGTCACATTTTTCTCCCTGGGAGAGGATGGTAGGTTTGAACTGCTGACCTTGTGGTTAGCAGCTGAGTGCTAAACCACTGTGCCACCGTAGCATTCACATATTCCACTTGGTTGATTCGTTCATCAGGACTCATAATTTATACCAGTCACCACTTGCTATTTTCTAGCAATTTGTTTGTGGAAAAAACAATAGATTTACCTTTAAATTTTTTTCATTTTCTTAATTTTACTTCTTTCTCATGGTATTAATTAAGTTATTATCTTTCTCTTGTATTTTCTCTAAACTGGCTGTTACTTCTAAAGATTTGATTATATTCAGATTCAAATTTTAGGCACGAGTACTCCATAGGCCAAGCTATGTATTTATTAGCTTCAATAGAAGGCACATAATATTTATTTGTCCCACTAACAGTGTGTTACAGATTGAATTCTGTCCCTCAAAAATATGTGTTGTACAAAATGTAACAGTCTTGGTTGGTTACCAGGGATGGGAGCAGTGGGGGGGAAATACTAAATAGGAAATAGGTGGTATCTTGGGTGAAGGGTGAGACAGTACACAATACAGGGGAAACTAGCACAACTTGTACAAGGAAAGGTCATGGAAGCCCCATAGACACATCTAAATTCCCTGAGGGACTGAATTGCTGGGCGGAGGGCTGTGGGGACCATGGTCTCAGGGAACATCGAGCTCAATTAGCATAACACAGCTTATAAAGACTATACTTTACCTTCTACCTTGGTGAGTAGTGTCTGGGGTCTTAAAAGCCGGTGAGCGGCCGTCTAAGATACTCCACTGGTCTCATCCCTTCAGGAGCAAGGGAGAATGAAGAGAACAGGATACAAGGAAAAGATTAGTCTGAAGGACTAATTGTCCACAGCTACCAAGGCCTCCACTAGACTGAGTCCAGTACAGCTAGATGGTGCCTGGCTACCATCACAGACTGCTCTGACCAGGATCACAACAGAGGGTTCTGGACAGAGCTGGAGAAGGATGTAGAACATAATTCTAACTCACAAAAAAAAGACCAGATTTACTGGCCTAAAGGAGACTGGAGAAACCCCGAGAGTATGGCCCCCAGACACCCTTTTAGCTCAGTGGTGAAGTTATCTCCGAGGTTCACTGTTCAGCCTGGGAGTGGACAGCCCCATAAAACCAAATGAGACTAACGAGGTACAGGAGTCCAGTGACAAGGGCCAGAAAGCAGAAGGGGACAAGGAAGCTGGTGATAGGGAACCCAAAGTTGAGTAAGGATAGTGTTGATGTGTTGTGAGATTGTTAACCATTGCCATAGGGCAACATTTGTAATAACTGTTAAATGAGAAACTATTTTGTTTTGTAAGCCTTCATCTTAAGTGAGAATAACAGCACAATTGGAAGAGCGTAGTCAATGTCACTGAACTGTGCACGTAGAAATTTTTGAATTGGTGTATCTTTGGCTATGTGTATTTTCACCAAAAAAAAAAAAGGTTGAGAAGTTAGAGGGTTGATATGCTGTGTGGTTGTTAACCAATGTCATAAATAATGTGTGTACTACTGTTTCATGAGAAACTATTTGTTCTATAAGCCTTCACCTGAAGTACAATTAAAAAAAAAAAAATGTGTTGTATATTTTAACCCCTACACTTGTGGTTATAATCCCATTTGGGAATGGATTTTCTTTGTTATATTAATGAGGCAGTATTAACGCAGGGTGTGTTTAAACCAATCTTTTTTGAGATACAAAAAGAGCAGATTAAGCAAAGGAGCAGAGGTAGGGTAAGATACATTCCATGCCATATAAAGATCAGCAAGGAGCCAAGGAACAGAAGCAGAAAAGAAACGAGGACCTTCCCCCACAGCTGACAGAGAAAGACTTCCCCTAAAACTAGCACCCTAAATTCTGACTTCTAGCCTCCTAAACTGTGAGAAAATAAACTTCTGTTTGTTAAAACAACACACTTGTGGCATTTCTGTTCTAATAGCACTAGATAACTAAGACACAGCGATATTAATTTTGATCATTTGATTCAGGTGTCATCAGTCTGATCCGTCTGTTATAAAATTCTCCTCAAGTCTCTTCTTAATGGTTGGCGTCAGCTGAAAATTTTGTACAAAGTTCATTATTTCATGAGAGGGTCTATAATAGTAAATTTTCTAATTATCCCTTTCGTTAGTACGTTTTTTCTCCTTAATTTTTTTTTGTTTTTTGATGGCATGTTTTCAGTACTGGAATGCATGCTAACTAATTGAATGTGCTTAAATTTTTGGTTAGTAATATGGATTTTGAGAAATATAATCTAGTAATACAAGCTGACAATGAGGCTAGTGCCACTGTGGTGCCACCTATCTGTGGCATGACAGTACACCAATGAGAACTAGCTAGATAATTTATTGTGGGTGCCTTTCCATTAGGTTGCGTTAGCAATCTCTGGTTTTCCAAATACAACACAGAAAATCCAAAACAAACCTATAAGTGCTCCCTAACTATCACACGGAAACCCTGGTGGCATAGCAGTTAAGAGTTAGAACTTAACTGCTATTCTTAGCAGCCAAACTAACCAAAAGGTTGCAGTTTGAATCCACCAGGTGCTCCTTGGAAACCCTATGGGGCAGTTCTACTCTGTCCTACAGGGTTGCTATGAGTTGGAACCAACTTGACAGCAACGAGTTTGGTTTTTTTTTTATTTGAAAAATCACACAGGAAAGCCATAATTATGCTTTCATGCCTTATCTCACATAATAAACAGGGCAAAAGTAAAGTTTACAAAACACACACATCCAGGAAGCATCACCTAATAGGATGCACAATCTACATAACAATGAGGCTCCAACTTCAGTCTATTGAGCTTCACACATTTCAAAAGGGACTCACTTTGCTGCTAAATGCATTAGAACCAGAATAACATACTGCCAAGGAGATCCAGAGGCATAAAAAGTAGCTAGCATACAGTTTATGCCAATGGTAATGAAAGGGTCATACTATTTCTTCTGCATTTTTAGCCGGACTTGTTCTGTTAGGAAGAACTCTCCAACTACTTAGTTACTTAGAATTCAGTATTAACTAGCAGTAAATATGCATGGATTATTCTTTTTCTCAGTTTGTTCACTAGTACCCTCAAAAAGTGACCAAATGAATGTTCAGTATTTTAGTATGTTAATGTGCATATAATTTTTATGTATCTTGTATATTTCAATCAATTGCAGTTATTATTAATTTTATGTTCAGCTTGTACCATTTGTAGCCAGTAACTATTTTTTCTCCTGTAGTTTTTTGATAAAATTACAGTAGTCTATCAGAACTCCCTTGTCTCCTGGCTCAACAAGATGTCTTAGGCTCATCTTTGTAAATTTTATGTTTTAATCATGAATTTTCTTTTTTTGAATCTGTGTTACTGATTTTATTAACTCATTAACAACCTGCAATATGCAGATGACACAGCCTTGCTTGCTGAAAGTGAAGAGGACTTGAAGCGCTTACTAATGAAGATCAAAGACTATAGCCTTCATTATGAACTGTACTTCAACATAGAGAAAACAAAAATCCTCACAACTGGACCAATGAGCAACATTATGATAAACAGAGAAAAGATTGAAGTTGTCAAGGATTTCATTTTACTTGGAACCACACGCAGCATTCTTGGAAGCAACAATGAAGAAATCAAAAGACGCATTGCATCGGGCAAATCACTGCAAAAGACCCCTTTGAAGTGTTGAAAAGCAAGGATGTCACTTTGAGGACTAAGGTGAGGCTGACCCAAGCCATGATATTTTCAATCACCTCATATGTATGTGAAAGTTGGACAATGAATAAGGAAGATTGAAGAAGAATTGATGCCTTTGAATTATGGTGTTGGTGAAGAATATTGAATACACCATGGAGTGCTAGAAGAACAAACAGATCTGTCTTGAAAGAAGTATAGCCAGAAAGCTCCTTAGAAGCAAGGATGGCAAGATTTTGTCTCACATATTTTGGACATGTTATCGAGAGGCACCAGTCCCTGGAGAAGTACAACATGGTTGGTAAAGTAGAAGGTCAGTGAAAAAGGGGAAGACCTCAATAGGATGGACTGACACAGTGGCTGCAACAATGGGCTCAAGCTTAACAATGATTGTGAGGATGGCACAGGACCGGGCAGTGTTTTATTCTGTCGTACATAGGGTCGCTATGAGTTGGAACCAACTTGATTGCACTTAATAACAACACTGACTTTATTGATGTGTGTTTTGATATTGTATTCTTAAGTGTCTAAGTGTATAATTTTTATGATTATTAATTTTAACTTATTGTCAAGCCAAATATTCCACATAATACCAAGTTTTTCAAATTTTTTTCAAATTTGCTCAATGAATTGGTAAGTGATAGATTATTGCAAGTTGTCCGTGTTATCTTGTGAGGATGTATTATAACTACGTTAGCTACAGGATTTTCTGTATGACCTTTAGATCCAGCTAAATAATTGTGGCATTAACCCGTGACAGGGGTCCAAGAATAAGTGGTGCCTCCCAGTCCTTACAGCCAACAACAACGGGTGCTGCAAAACCTGCCCCCCTACACACTCTAGGGAACAGGGACACACTTTTCACTCAGACTTTCAGAGGCAGCCATCAGCCCCCTGCCTTGCTCAGCATGTGACCTCCTACTGCAGCCAGATATGTGTGCCTACACCTATCACCCCTGCCCTTCTAGTACTGTACGTGAGAGCCTGCACCACGCACTTGGTGACTTACTATCTAGACACCTAAGCTGATTCCATACAAGAAAGGTAAACAGTCTCCTGAGCTCACATACCAAGTAACAGATCTGACTACCTGGTGACAGGAGATTAGAGCTTCAAAGACACCAGTAATCAAACTAGATAACATGAGCAGCCTATTTGGGCATATCAAAACATAACAAAACAAGAAGCTAGAACACAGTAAGCAAACATAAAATTAATAAATATAATAACTTATTAATGACTCGGAGACAACAGTCAATATCAACTCACATGAACAGGTAGACCCTGAAGGCTTCAGCAAGCCCCCAAAATAAAGAATCAAGAAATTTTCCAGAGGAAGAGAATGTCTTGGAATACAAAAAGATTAATATACAGAACTCTTCAACATATCAGGAAGGAGATAAGTCAAAATGCAGAACAAGCCCAGGAACAGACAGGCAAAGCATTAAGAAGATTAAAGAAGATAATGACAAATTTACAGGCTGCAAGAATCCACAGAGAGACAGCAATCAGAAATCCAGAAGATAAACAATAAAATTTCAGAATTAGACAACTCAGTAGAAAGTCATAGGAGCAGAATTGAGGCAATGAAGTCAGAATTAGTGAGACTGGAGGCAAAGCACTTGACACCAACTTATTTGGGGAAGAATCAGACGAAAGAATTTAAAAAAAATGAAGAAAACCTAAGAATTGTGTGGGACTCTATCAAAAGGAATAACCTACAAGTGATTGGAGTATCAGAACAGGGGGGAATAACAGAAAATACAGAGAGAATTGTTGAAGATTTATTGGCAGAAAACTTCCATTATATCCTGAAAGATGAGAAGATATCTATCCAAGATGCTCATCGAACCCCTCATAAGGTAGATCCCAAAAGAAAGTCACCAAAACATATTATAATCATCAAACTTCCCAAAACCACAATAAAGAGATAATTTTAAGAGCAGCTAGGGATAAACGAAAAGTCATCTACAAAGGAGAGTCAATAAGATGAAACTCAGACTACTCAGCAGACACTATGCAGGCAAGAAAGCAGTGGGATGACATATGTTATGGATTGAATTATGTCCCCCAAAAAATGTGTGTGTCGGTTTGGCTGGGCCATGATTCCTGGTATTGTGTGATTTTTTTGTATGTAGTAAATCTTGCCTCCATGATGTTAGTTAGGGAGGATGGGTGGCAGTTGTGTTAGTAAGGCAGGACTCAAAATACAAGATTGGATTGTGTCCTAAAGCAATCTCTTGAGATATAAAAGGGAGAAGTGAGCAGAGAGACAGTGGGCCCTCATACCACCAAGAAAGCAGTGCCAGGAGCAGAGCATGTCCTTTGGACCCAGAGTCCCTACAGGGAGACGCTCCTAGTCCTGGTGAACATTGATGAGGAGGCCGACAGAGAGAGAAAGCTTTCTCATGGGGCTGACACCCTGAATTTGGACTTTCAGCCTACTTTACTGTGAAGAAATAAATTTCTCTTTGTTAAAGCCATCCACTTGTGGTATTTCTGTTGTAGCAGCACTAGATGACTAAGACAACATATATAAAGCTTTGAAGGAAAAAAATTGCCAGCCAAGAATTATATATCCAGCAAAACTGTCTCTCAAATATGATGGCAAAATTAGGGCATTTCCAAATAAACAGAAGTTTAGGAAATTTGCAAAAACCAAAATTACAAGAAATACTAAAGGGAGTCCTCCAGTTAGAAAAATCAATAATATCATGTAACAATCCAAAACTAGAACACAGGACAGAGCAACCAGATATCAACCCAGATAAGGAAGTCACAAAAATAAACCAAAGCAAAAACGCTGAAAATAGGGAAAAAGAGATGACAATATGTAAAAGATGACAACATTAAAACAAAAAAGAAGGACTAAAAAATGTAGTCATAGATTTTTCATATGGAGAGGAAGTCAAGGCAATATAAAGAAATAAAAGAGTGGTTTAAATTTAGAAAAATAGGGGTAAATATTAAGGTAACCACAAAGGAAACTAACAATCCTACAAATCAAAATAAAAAACAAGAAAAATATAAGGATTCAGCAAATTCAAAATCAACAACAATGAAAAAGATGAAAAGAAAATACATAAAGAAAAATGACTCAGCACAGAAAATTAAGGGGAACAAAGAAACTGTGAACAACACACAAAAGAAGAATCAAAATGACAGCACTAAAAGCATACCTATCAATAATTATGCTGAATGTAAATGGACTGAATGCACTAATAAAGAGACAGAGAGTGGCAGAATGGATAAAAAAAACATGATCTGTCTATATGTTGCCTACAAGAGACACACCTTAGACTTAAAGACACAAATAAACTAAAACTCAAAGGGTGGAAAAAAATACATCAAACAACACTCAAAAAAGAGTAGGAGTGGCAATATTAATCTCTGACAAACTAGACTTTAAAGTAAAATCCACCACAAAGGATAAGGAAGGACACTATATAATTATTAAAGGATTAATACACCAGGAGGACATAACCATAACAAATATTTACATGCCCAACGACAAGGCTCCAAAATACATGAAACAAACTCTAATGGCATTGAAAAGTGAGATAGACAGCTCCACAATAATAGTGGGAGACTTCAACATACCACTTTCAGTGCAGGATAGAACATCCAGAAAGATGCTCAGTAAAGACACGGAAGATCTAAATGCTACAATCAACCAACTTGGTCTCATGGATATATACAGAACACTCCACCAAACAGCAGCCAAGTATACTTTCTTTTCCAACGAACATGGAACATTCTCCAGAATAGACCACATATTGGGCCATAAAGCAAGCCTTAACAGAATCCAAAGCATGAAAATATTACAAATCATCTTTTCTGACCATAAAGCCATAAAAATAGAAATCAATAACAGAAAAAAACAAGGAAAAAAATCAAACACATGGAAACTGAACAATGCCTTGCTCCAAAACTACTGGGTTATAGAAGAAATTAAGGATGGAATAAAGAAATTCATAGAATCAAACGTAAATGAAAACACATCTTACCAGAATCCTTGGGACACAGCAAAAGCAGTGCTCAGAGGTCACTTTATAGCAATAAATGCACACTTCCAAAAAGAAGAAAGGGCCAATATCAAAACATTAACCCTAAAACTTGAACAAATAGAAAGATGGCAACAAAAGAAGCTTTTGGGCACCAGAAGGGAGGAAATAATAGGAATTAGAGCAGAATTAAATGAAATAGAGAATAGAAAAACAATTGAAAGAGTTAACAAGACTAAAAGCTGGTTCTTTGAAAAGATCAACAAAATCAATAAACCATTGGCCAAACTGACAAAAGAAAAACAGGAAAGGAAGCAAGTAACCCATATGAGAAATGAGATGGATGATATCACAACAGACCCAACTGAAATTAAAAGAATCATAATAGAATACTATGAAAAATTGTACTCTAACAAATTTGAAAACCTAGAGGAAATGGGCAAATTTCTAGAAACTCACTACCTACCTACGCTAACACAAACAGAGGTAGAACAACTAAATAAACCCATAACAAAAGAAGAGATTAAAAAGGTAATTAAAAAACTCAACCAAAACAAAAGCCCTAGCCCAGACAGTTTCACTGGAGAATTCTACCAAACTTTCAGAGAAGAGTTAACACCACCTACTACTTAAGGTATTTCAGAGCATGGAAGAGGACTATTCCTAAACTAATTCTATGAAGCCAGCATAATCCTGATACCAAAACAAGGTAAAGACACCATAAAAAAAGAAAACTACAGACCAATATCCCCAATATCCCTCATGAACATAGACACAAAAATCCTCAACAAAATTCTAGCCAATAGAATTCAACAACATTATCAAAAAAATAATTCACCATGACCAAGTTAGATTCATACCAGTTATGCAGAGATGACTCAACATTAGAAAAACAATCAGTGTAATCCATCACACAAATAAAACAAATGACAAGAACCACATGATCTTATCAATGGATGCAGAAAAGGCATTTGACAAAGTCCAACATCTATTCATGATAAAAACTCTCAGCAAAATAGGAATAGAAGGGAAATTCCTCAACGTAATTAAGGGCATTTATACCAAGCCAACAGCCAACATCATTCTAAATGGAGAAAGTCTGAAAGCATTCCTCTTGAGGAGGAGAACCAGACAACGATGCCCTTTATCACCACTCTTATTCAACATTGTGCTGGAGGTCATAGCCAGAGCAATTAGGCTAGAAAAAGAAATAAAAGGCATTCAAATTAGTAAGGAAGAATTCAAAGTATCTCTGTTTGTGGATGATACAATCTTATACACAGAAAACCCCAAAGAATCCACAAGAAAACTACTGAACTAATAGAAGATTTCAGCCAAGTATCAGGAAACAAGATAAATATACGAAAATCAGTTGAATTCCTCTACACCAACAAAGAGAACTTCGGGAAAGAAATCGCCAAATCAATACCATTTACAATAACCACCAAGGAGATAAAATACTTACGCATAATTCTAACCAGAGATGTAAAAGACCTATAAATAATTGTGGCATTAAAATTATTACATATTCATTTTGTGATTTTATCAATTACTAACAGAAGTGTTTTAAAATATCCCATGCAACTGTAGCAATTTTAAATCTGCCATTTTTTTCTTTTCATACGTTGAAGAAATTTTATGAATAACATACAAATTTAGAAAAATTGCTTTATCTTTATTGTGAATTTTTCTTCAGTTATTGTGTCAATATTCTTTTATAAATATAAAAAAATAGATATCTCCTACTATTAATATTGGTATAAACCAGAAACCCAACATTCTTTTGGTAGAATATAAATATTTTATTGGAATGTCCTTTCCCATATTTTACTCTAAATTTCTAAGCACTACATTTTAGGTGTGTTGTTATAAAAAAAAATATTATTTATCTCATCCGAAAATCTGTATCTTTAAATTGGTGAAGTAGCACATTTTTTATCACGATTTCCAATTATTAAGATTTCTTTTTAACACATTTCTTGTACTTCACTTTTTCAATTTAACCCACTTTTCGAATTTGATTTTCATTTCATTTCCTGCCCACATTTTTTAGGGAGGCTGAAATAATTTAAAACAAAATTTATTTTGCCATCCCTCAACGCACGCACGTACTACCTTGGTAGTTATACATTTCATTTACATTTAATAAATTTTCAAGATATGCCAGAAATAGCCATACACTTCATGAGCTAAAATTTTTAAATGAGTGAATGAATGGAAAATCATAGATTTGGGACAGATTCAGTCCATGAGTTCTCAGTTGGGAAAATCTATTTAATGGTAGATGGGCAATAAATCTTACTATATCTTTAATTTGTGTCATAATTTAATTGGTTTGTCTTTTATCTCTTGGACATTGATTTTCTCAGATAAATGGTAAACAAGAAACAAAATTTCACTAGCTTCGTTAGTAAGCATGTCATTTAACTGGCTAGTAACATTTGGGAAAAAATAAACCAATGGTTCTTATTTCAGTGTATGGCTGCCATATTTTCCCCTATCCAATGAGAATAGGTATTCATATAAAAAGCAAAGGAAGGGAACACTGTCAAATTTTAGATCATAACATTAGGTGAAGTACGTATGTGGAGTCCCTACATGGTATAAACCATTAATCTGCTACGCTGGAGGTTGGAGGTAGGAGTCCATCCAGAGGTTCCTCAGAAGAAAGGCCTGGAGATCTACTTCTGCTAAATCAGCCATTGAAAGACCTTATGGAGCACAGTTCTACTCTGACACACACGGGGTCACCATGAATCAAAGCAGCCTCAATGACAATTGGCTAAGTATATATTCCACAGTATATGTGGGTAAAAACTGGATCTCTTTACCTGTTTATAATTTGCTTGCCTGTATTATATTTGGAATACATTATAAAGTTTGAAAGAAAAACATAGTTCCTTTATTACAAAAAAAAATTATTAAGAAATGGGGTGGTTTTGAATTAAGTTATAAAGAGCTGAATGCTTCCATGGCCTTTTATTGGCAGTTACCACA
Source organism: Trichechus manatus latirostris (assembly GCF_000243295.1). Taxonomy (NCBI): domain Eukaryota; kingdom Metazoa; phylum Chordata; class Mammalia; order Sirenia; family Trichechidae; genus Trichechus; species Trichechus manatus. Next base: position 8,775,248 of record NW_004444044.1, read on the forward strand.
GCTGGATTTGATAAGGTCCAAGAGAAAAGTACTAAGTGATTTTGTCACATAATCAATCAGTTAATACAAATGTAGAGACATTGAGGGAACCATCATTTCAGATACAGAGCTGAATGAAGAAACATTCTCCATAATGAAATGAGTAAATATTAGTGTGAAGGGCAATCTTTTCATGTCATCATCTGTTCCAAGTATAGAACAATAGTCAGATGACTTTACATTTAGGAAATTTATTTTAATTTATAGTTTCCCATATATAAGTAGTTTTAAGACTACTTCTTTGGAGTAAAAGTAATGCCATCAGAGGCAAAACTGTACTTAGTGAAAGTCTGCACATTTAGGACATACAGCAAAAAATAATATTTATAATTTCCATTTATTGACTATTTAGTATGTGCCAAGTACTGTGCTAAGCACTTCAGTATGACTTAATGTTGTTGTTGTTAGTTGCCATCCAGTCGGATCTGACTCATAGAGACCCTATGAACAATAGAACTAAACACTGCCCGGTCCTGTACCATCCTCACAATTGTTGCAATGCTTGCGCCCATTTTGCAGCCAGTGTCAATCCACGTCATTGAGGGTCTTCCTCTTTTTTGCTGACCCTCTACTTTACCAAGCATGATATCCTTCTCCAGGAACTGATCCCTCCTGACAAAATGTCCAAAATATGTGAGACATAGTCTCACCATCCTTGCTTCTAAGGAGCATTCTGGCTGTACGTCTTCCAAGACAGATTTGTTCATTTTTTTGGCAGTCCATGGTATATTCAATATTCTTTGCCAACATCACAATTCAAAGGCATCAATTCTTCTTCGGTCTTCCTTATTCATTGTCCAGCTTTCACATGCATATGAGGCTATTGAAAACACCGCGGCTTGGGTCAGGCGCACCTTAGTCCTCAGGGTGACATCTTTGCTTTTCAACACTTTAAAGAGGTCTTTTGCAGCAGATTTGCCCAATGCAATGAGTCTTCTGACTTCTTGACTGCTGCTTTCATAGGTGTTGATTGTGGATCCAAGTGAAATGAAATCTTTGATAACCTCAATCTTTTCTCCGTTTAGCATGATGTTTATTGGTCCAGTTGCGAGGATTTTTGTTTTCTTTATGTTGAGGTGTAATCCATAGTGAAGGGTGTAGTCTTTGATCTTCATCAGTAAATACTTCAAGTCCTCTTCACTTTCAGCAAGCAAGGTTGTGTCATCCGCATAACACAGGTGGTTAATGAATCTTCCTCCAGTCCTGATGCCCTGTTCTTCTTCATATAGTCTGGCTTCTCAGATTATTTGCTCAACATACAGATTAAATAGTTATGGTGAAAGGATACAAACCTGAGGCACACCTTTCCTGACTTTCAACCATGCAGTATCCCCTTGTTCTTTTCAAAGGACTACCTCTTCATACCTGTACAGATTCCTCATAAGCACAATTAAGTGTTCCAGAATTCCCATTCTCCACAATATTATCCATAATTTGTTATGATCCACACAGTCAAATGCCTTTGCATAGTCAATATAACACAGGTAAACATCCTTCTATTATTCTCTGCTTTCAGCCAGGATCCATCTGACATCAGCAATGATATCCCTGGTTCCACATCCTCTTCTAAATTCGGCTTGGATTTCTGGCAGTTCCCTATCGAAATACTAATGCAGCTGCTTTTGAATGATCTTCAGCAAAATTTTGCTTGCATGTGATAGTAATGATATTGTTTGATAATTTCCACATTCAATTGGATAGCCTTTCTTGGAAATAGGTATAAATATGGATCTCTTCTAGTCGGTTGGCCAGGTAGCTGTCCTCCAAATTTCTTGGCATAGACAAGTGAGCACTTCCAGTGCTGCATCCAGAGGTGAGGCAAAGATGGCAGAGTAGTCAGATGCTTCCGGTGGACCCTCTTACAACAAAGACCTGAAAAAACAAATGATTCAGTTATATGTGGCAATCTGGGGAGCCTGAATATCAAAGGCAGAGTTGAGGAACTGGATTGAGTGGCAGGCGGAGGGAGAGATGGTTCAGAAGCAGCGAGGAGTTGCCAGACCTGACCCAGCGAAGCCTGAGCCCTTCAGGCCTGATCAGCTCGTGGGTGAGTGAGGTAAGCAAGTAGCCAAGCTCCGGAGGCACATTTTCTGCACTGGGAGAGACCCACGCAAGAGAGTCTACTCAGCTGTGCAGAACCAGTGTGAAGCAGCCCTCTCTCCGGCGAAAGATAAGTAATTGCATACAGCCAGTGCATGGATCGAAAACACCCCCCTTAGGGAAAAAAACCTCTCTCCTATTTATCTCCCCTCTCCTTGCTCTGCACTGGGTCTGGGACCAGCTTCAACAATTGCCATGTCCCCTGGGCTGGAAGTAGGATCCATCACATGCCGGGAGCATTCTCCCTGCCTTGGAGAGTGAACAAATTAACAAACAGAGGAAAAAATAAACTGCTGACTCCCCAAGCCTGGAACCCAGGGAAGGCACAGCTCCTTTGGCTAGGCACAGGCATAAGGGATCCATGGACTTTGAGTGCTTTTCCCCCTGCATAGACTTGTGTGGGCCCATTTCAACAGCGTACTCCCTCATTACCACAGTACAACAGGATATATACAGGAACTCTAACTTCAACTGGTTCAGCTGTGAAGTGGCAGGATCTTGATATTTGACACTACTCTCCCCATTAAGCAGGGTCTTCATCTACCTATACCAGGGGCCTGAAAACTGGTGGCTCCACCCATGCTGCCTAGCCATCTGTGATAGGGGCCCATGAATAAGAGGTGCACCCCAGTCCTTACAGCCAACAGCACTAGGTGCTCATAGTCTGCCTGCAAAACCCACCCACCTATGCGCTTTAGAGAACAGGGACAAGCCTTCCTCCTGGACACTCGGGGGCAGCTGTCAGCCCCCTGCCTTGCTCAGAGTGTGTCCCACTGCTAGAGCAAGATGCCTGTGCCTACACCAATCACCCATGCCTGTCTAGGACTGTAGATGAGAGCCTACACCACACAGTTGGTGGCTATCTACCTGCGCACCTGAGCTGAATCCATACAGGAGGAATGGACAGACTCCTGAGCTCACATACCTAGTAACAGACCTAACCACCTGGTGACAGGACATTAGATCTTCAAAGGTGCCAATAATCAAACTAGCTCATAAAAGCAGCCTATTTAGGCATATCAAAACAAAGCAAGAAGCTAGGACACAGTAAGCAAACATAAAATAAACATAATAAGTTATTGATGGCTCGGAGACAACAGTCGATACCAAATCACATAAAGAGGCAATCCATGATGGCTTCAGCAAACCACCAAAATAAAGAATCTAGAAATTTTCCAGAGGAGGAAAATTTCTTGGAATTACTGGAGGCAGAATACAAAAGATTAATATACAGAACTCTTCAAGAAATTAGGA